>NC_056733.1:709325350-709427850 GCF_019279795.1 Protopterus annectens | reverse complement strand
AAAATTGTAAATGACGGACCCCATTCAGCTGGGTATTCGAAAATGTGGTAGGGTTATGCTCGCATGGGATACCTAGTTTGCATGCCTGTGACTGCCTAGGGTGAAACTGCCTACTAGATGTGGGTAGGGGTCACTATGTGCAGATATGGCTGCGCCAAACTAGCAGCCCGTGTATGGGTGGTTTTGGTGGACATTCAGCAAGGGCGGGTGGTGTGCTGTGGAGGGGATGATGGGTATTCAATTATGTATCCAAGTGTGTTGGGGTTAGATTGCTCGGTTCAGGCCAGAATATTATGTGGGTGTGAGCCGGTAATGTTTCTGTACATGTCTATCGCACATTTTAATGTTCATATGTTTGTGGGATTGTGTTCTGCAGTATGGCCTGTCAGGTTGTATTGTGGATGTGAATGTTTGTTCTTTGGTTTCCTTTCTGATTCACCCACTGCTCCCTTGTGCATACTCCAGTTCACCTATTGTGCATTCGACCCAGTCTCCCCTTGGTGAATTATTACATTACCTGTCACCCCCCATCCCCATATTCCACACACACCATCCATCCCTTTTCTGGTTGATGGTCCATGGCACAGACAACAGAACACATTGCATACTCTACATATCTCTGGTACCAATATGGTTGTGAGGACGACCCTAGCATATTTGATCTTCCACATGCTGTACTTCATGCACATAGGCACACACAAATACCTATCTCTTATGACATGGTAGGTAGACCCGGGTAATACCCATTCATCTTTGGGCCGTCCAGACAAGGACGATCTGGACCACGAATGGGCAGATATTGAGCGAATGCTCTGACCATTGGTAGGGTTGCCACCTTTTCAGATGGCCAAAGTGGGACATTTTCGGGACACACATCAGATTTTACAGGCCGGCACATGCCCACGGTCAGTACAAAGGAGAGTACTTTACTTTTATGTCTAAGTGACAGCTTATTCTTTTAACGGTTTAGTTGTTTATTCTGTTTCTTGTAACATTTAGGTAGTTTAGATACAGAATTAACTATTTTATGGAACTATTACATAAAATATGGGACATAATTATGTCCTACAATCGCAGGATATTTAACATTTTTAATAGTTTTGGTAAGGACACAACTGCCCAGAGAGGGACTGTCCCTCACAAAGTGGGACAGGTGGTAACCTTAACCATTGGGCTAGGCTTAACAAAGGGCAGCAGTGCGCAAACATTCTGCTTTTCACTTCCACTTGGTATAACAATCAACACTACAATGGAATACGGGCACGGGGTTTTAAATATCATTTGTTCGAGGGACGGGGACTCAGTATTCAGCTATGTGCCTCTGTGTTTACTTTTTATTTTGGTGTTCGTAAAACTGTCTTGTATGCTTTGCATACATTTCAGTATCCACGGACACTGACAGGAGTGATTGTTATTAGAGGCAGGCTGTACTAGGCAGCATTTTAGGTTGCAGGTCTGCAGCCGACATGTTCACGCCTCCGTGCAGCCCTTAGACACACCCCCTGCACTCGCGCACGTTTCCTATGCACATGGACATTGAGGCAGTGTGCCTTCATTAATATACATGTGGTGCTGCTGCGCCATCTCTACGCTGCACGGTCGACGCAAGGCTAATGCTGTCCTTGCACCAAGCCTCATGAATCCCGGGGTCTGTGAATAAGGCTATGTGGTTCTGCTCTGTCTCACAGTTGTCCTAATAATAATTTAATAATTTCCCTGAAGCTGAAGCATTGTATTCTGGACTGGAAGGGAAGAGGAAATTAACCAATTCCCTGAATTCCATTTGGGAATCACTGGGGAAAAAAGAAAACCAACAAAGCAAATGAAGTTCAATGCCCTGGGGTAATAATAAAGCCTACCCTCTTCATATAACCAATTTAATTTTTCAGAACAACAACAGAACAAATCTTTGCCACTGGCTGATCTCTCTGAAGTGGAAAGAGATGATGTAGTGGACTTTGTGGGCCCAGATCCTACTCCAAAAGAAATTCACTTTCTAGAACATAAGCAAGATTAAGCAGACTTAGTGCAGGTGGTGGCTTTGGTGACATGAAACATGGACCAAACTGCTGAACTTGTGAGTGGGAGTGTAATATAAGAGCCAACCCCCCCCCCCCACACACACACACACACACACACACACACACACACACACACACACACACACACACACACACACACACACACATAGTGTTAATAATTTGTCCACCATTATTGTTTGAAGTGCACTTCCCGTTGAACAGGAGAAAGAATGTTTGCGAGTGCTCATTTCTCCTGAAATGATACGTTTCTGTTTTAACTAGGAATAGGAATTAAAGCTGCAATCATTCAATATATTTGATAGATGCATTTTCGTATTTCTTGTTTATATAGTAGAGCTAGAGTAGATTAACAGTTCTTTTATCTTGCTTGTTCACTAAGAAATGGCTGACTGGAATATTGTGTTTGTCACATGTCAGTTGGTTTAGTCCATATGGGGGAGTTGTTATGTTTTGTGACCTTCTCATGCCTTTCTTTAACTATCACTAGAACTTACAGCAACTTCCATTATGAGATTGCTTTTCACTCCTTTTGCTAAAAAAACTGTCCTGTTTTATGTGATATTTAAGATACCTATATACCAAATCCCATGCTCCCACATTCCTGGTGCTTTTAGACAAATCCAAAGCCATGTGGTCATTTAATGGCATTTACATACGTGCTTCCCTGGCCAACACTGTTTGTGCAAACTGAGTAGGAATCTACTTGTGGCTTTACTGTTCCATACTTTATTTTTACTTTTTCTTTTTTTCCATAAGAAAATACACACATTAAGGAGGATGGCACTGAATTACTTGGACTGGAGTAAATGCGTGAAAAGGTCACATCCACAAGCAGCAAAATTGCTGTTTATGGGCTTTCACTTTTTTAAAAATTATATTTTGGAAGGTAGAAAGTATGGTTGTGTAAAATCTTACCATAACAGTAGATGTCCTTGCCTTCACCATTGCAGTATTCCTAACATAAGGGATTCCCTGCCATGGAAGTCCGACATTTGGCCAGTCTACCAAAGCCCACTGTTGCATTAAGGTATACTGAATATCACCCAGGCCAACAAAACCCAAGCGGTAACCTGGACATCTAGGAAGGAAAAGGACTAGTGGGATGGAAGGAGGGAGTGAATACTGCAGCTGTGAAAGCAAGGACATCTGCAGTTATGATAAGATTTTACACAACTGTACTATGTCCTTACATTCACCACTGCAGTATTCATCACTTATGGGAGAGTGCCAAAGCTCAAGAAGAAACTTGGGAGGATGAAGGAACAGTACTGCCCTCTAAGAATCCATGAATAATGGCCATAGCAAAACCAGCTGTAGTTGTGGAGATACCACCCAACTTGTAGTGTTTGGTAAAAGTATGTACAGAAGTCCAGGTAGCTGCTTCAAGAATAGAATTAGGCTCTAACCCCCTGAAAAAGCATCAGAAAAAGCCACAGCTCTAGTAGAATGAGTCTTTACAGAAGAAGGAAGGCTCTTGCCATGAAAAGTGCAACAAAAATAAATAGCCTTTGAAATACAAGAAGAAATGGTTTGATTGGATAAAGCTAATCCTAAAGACATAAGATGAAAAGAAACAAACAACTGATCAGATTTTCTAATTGCCTTAATCTTAGCCAAATAAAATCTCAGTTGTCTATGCACGTCCAAAGTATGCAGCACCCTCTCACTGTGGAGTCAGATTGTGGAGAGGGGAAAAAAAGTAGCAAAATAACCATGAGATTAACTAGCAAAATCCAAAACTGGTCCAGAGGATGTAAACAAAACCATGAGCTCCGAAAGTAGAGAAAAATACATTTATTGAGCGCTTTTATCTGTATATAACAAATGACTTCTTCAAAATAACAATTACAATGACCACTTTAAAAATACCTCTTCCAAAAGTAATTAATCTAAAAGTGCCAATGAAAATTGACAGCACATGAATATTCATAAAAATGCAGATCATTGAACCAATAACAACTCATACAATTCCCATTATTGTCCCATAGCTGCTAAGACAGTCAGTAAGAAGTGGTAATCAACTAAATTTGTTGCATAAAAAGTATATAAGTGCAAGTTTAAAAAAGTAAATGAACAAAACTATGTATATGAGAGAATAAGTACAAAAAAATTATTAAAATAACGTAGACTTCATACGAAAAAAGCCGGACCACACTTTCATATGAGAGAAGCCGTAACACACTAGCAATAGATATGTGGTCATCCAGACCTGGTGATAAATAAGCACCTAATTTAATCTGCCAGATACGCTCTTTATATTCAACCGGAATCGGTACTAATTACCAAAGGAATTATTAGGTGAAGCACAAATGGCTGGGCATACTTCCGCGAAATTGCTTTTTACCGAAAAAGCACTTTTGCGGAAGTATGCCTGCAGCTAGAGGGAGTCGTGGGGGAATGACTGTTGCCTTTTCCTCACTGTAGTGTGATCTTGGAGTGAGAATATTAAAATGGGGGGCACAGCCCCCCACATGGGGGGGGCGCAGGGGGGGCTTGCTCCCCTGCATAAAAGTAGATTTATGTTTTTTTTTTTTTTTTACGCACTTTAACGAAAGCATTTTTTCGGTGAAAGCGCTTTCGTTAAAGTGTGTTCGGTAATTGTGGATTCGGACTATTGAACTTTCGTTCAATAGTCCTAGATCCATTCAGTGATATCAGATCATGGCCTCCCACTAAGGTCTTTAAACACCCCATTGACAACATAAAATTGTAAATTGTGCAAAAGGAACTTACTAATAAAGCATTATTGCCATTCTTGTTTTAATATCCAAAGTATGCTTATATGTTCGATCTTTACGTTTTCTCTGCATCTTCCCCATATAGAAACTAGTACATGAGTCAGATAAAGCCACATATATAACCCCCACAGAAATGCAACTGTAATGATTGTTGTACTTAACCGTGCAGTTGTTAACTGTAACACTTTCTTCATTAGAAATATATTTACACTGTTTACAGCATCCACACTTAAACATCCCTGTTTCTTTTGTGTGAGACAATTAATATCTGTTCATTTTGAACTTCCAAATAGTTTGTAAATGTTTTACCTTTTTTTAAAACAATGTGTGGTTTATCACCTATCAAGTCAGTGATATACTCAAAACAAGTGAAAATTCTCCAGTTCTTTTTTTTTGTACGTCAGATATATACCTATGGTCAACACTAAATCTTGTGACAAAGGAATATGTGTAACACTTGGAAGTTTCGAGCACAGGTTGTTCAATATTACTTTCCCCTAAAAGGGGCAAATAAAGACCTTGTTTCCTTTTTAAAATGACTTAGTCTATAATTTGTCTATGTTAGATGAATACCCTCTAGAATGAAACGTTTGCTAATGTTTCACACTGTACTAAAAGTGCATCTTCATCGGAAAACATTCTCGCTAGTCTGACAAATTGTCCCTTGATGATGCCAACTTTCTGATGTTCTGGATGGGAATTAAAATAGTGAAGCAGACTGAGTAAGTAGGTTTCCTAAAGATGTTACTTACTAGTTCCCTTTTTATGTAATCTTTAGCCATCTCTACATCTAGGTAATTGATTTTAGTGGCATTATAATTGCACACAAATAAAATAAATAGTGGTACTGTTAAGGTAATTGACAAAGTCATCAATTTCAGGAATGGTTTTGTTTCATACCATAAAGATGTTATCCAAATAACGTGTATATAAATTCCTTTGTTTTGGGCAGAAAGAGTTTAGAATAAATTTATTTTCCCACTGCAGCATTATAATGTTGGAAAATATGGAGGCACAAGTGGCCCCCATTGCTACTTCTTTTTTCTGCATGAAATATTGCCCCTCAAAATAAACATAGTTGTGCAGAATCATTTCAATGAAATCGTATAACATTCATTTCATTATTTGAACTGCTTCACATCTGCCAAAAACTAGCAAAACCATTCCATACCTACATTGTGCAGAATGACATTAAAAAGGTTGACAATACTGATATTCAAAAAAATTATACCCTCACTAAAACTCACTTCATTAAGCTTGTTCAAAAAATGCCAAGAATCAATAAATAGATGCTCAAAAGAATTCAAACAGTTTTTAAGGGTGACATCAACAAACTTAGCTAGAGTGTGTACTTTGGATTTACTAGTGTTCGTGTTAGGTCTTAAAGAGGGATCTTGTATGTCTTTATGTAGCTTTGGTATACCAAAGATTAAAGGTACAACAGGGTATTTAGAATTTAAAAACAATCAAAGATTGTAAGTAATTTGTCCTTGATCCAGTAAGTCCTTAATCAATAAGTCCACCTTTTTGTATGATATGTTGACACAGTTCAATGAGGATTCCTCATAAAAGTCACTGTCTAATAGATGCAGGTTCGTCCTGTTCACATAATCGAGTTTAGACATAATAGTTACCCCTCCCCCCTTATTGGGCTTCATTACCTGCAAATTTCTGTTATTGCAAAGTTGGTGTAAAAGACAATGCTCTGAAGGAGTTAAGTTGTCTTCAACAAACAAATTTCTTTTAGAGGTCAAAGCTCTAAAATCAAATTCACAGAGCTTCTCAAATATCACAAGGTAAAGGGGGAATGGTGGACTAAAAACACTCTTTCTACATAAGGGGTTGGGGACGTATTTGACACTCTTATTTTTAAATATAAGTTTGAAATTCAGCTTTCTCAAATACAGCTTTAAATCAAATATGGGCTCATGAATTAAAGAACGAGAAGCAGGCACAAAGTTCAGACCTTTACACAAAACTTCAGCTAAGTTACTTTCAAAGACTTGACCAGAGAAATTGTAGACTTTAAAGTCACCTTTATAGTTCACAGTTGTAGGCAGGTACGCTTCATCCAAAACAGAAGGAACATTGTCTTGAGGAGAAGCATCACAAGTTACTTCATCCTCCAACCCCGGTTCCGCCTCATGCTTTTATGCTAATTTTATACAACCAAGTGTGCTCTGAAGTGGTTCTGATTGGTCCCAGATGGATTCATACAGTTCCTCAGTCTCTCCGATTGTCTCAGCAAAGTCTGCATTAAAGTGGCAGGCCTAGGAGGGGCCAGTACATCATCCAACTCATTGATTGGTTCATTGCTCTGTAGTATCTCCAGTTGTTTGTCTTGTTACACGTTGAACCTGTTGTTTGGCCTCGGATAGGCTTGTCCTTTGAGATACGCAATGCTGTCTGTCTCAAATTTCTTTTCTTTTCTTTCCTTGTTTTAATATTAAACACAGTTTTATCAACATCCAAAAATATTCTTTTGTATTCATCTGTGGAGTTGTCAAAAAGCAGGTCATTTGTAATAACATCTTCAACCTCAGTCATCTCCAGGAAATCAAAACAAAAATGGGAAAAAGAGTAGGAAAATTAACATACTAATTAAGCGACAACTCATTAAGCACCTGAAGCATACAAGAGGAATTAGTATGCAAGGACACCCTGTCCTCATAAAGTATCCAAAAAGGGGGACAAGCCATGAGGGCTTGCAACTCAGACACCCATATGGCAGAAGTAAGAGCTAACAAAAGAACCGTCTTCCAAGAACAATGTTGCAAGGAAGCTAAAATATCAGGCTCAAAAGAAGCCTGAGTCAATTTCTCCAAAACTAAATTACTCTCCCAGGAAGGAGGAATGGCCTTTCTGGGAGGTCTTATATTAAGGACGCCTTTAAGAAATTGTTTAGCCTCAAATGTACAAGCTAAAGGAAGAGATAAAGGCAGACAAGCAGAGATAGCTGATAAGTGGGCCTTAATAGATGAATAGGCCAAACCAGCACTGAGCAACTCAGACAAATAAGAGAGAATTTATTTTTTATTTATCTTACATTTGTTTTTACCAGGAGAGTCCAACTGGGAACAAAGCCCTTTTTTCAGTGCAGGCTCAGGGAGAAAAGCTCCTCTACTTGCTATAATCAAGTAACGTGATTTAAAACATGCAACATAATGAAACAATAATATACAACAATAGAAGAGAGATTTACACAATATGTGAGTGTAGGGATATCCAAAGATTATATTCTTCATATTCCTTCTTAAAGAGATTGACAAAGAGGGCACACAGCAAGCATGAGAATGAGGAATAATACTAGTTAGTAGGTGAAATGACTGACATACGTATAGAGGTTATTATAGATAGAGTTAGTAGAGTATGGTTGGAGAAGAAGTTGGGGGCGAATTGAGATCGAAGGGGTGAATAAAAGGAATTGGTCTAAGTGATAAAGTGGGGGGATAGAGAGGGGTTTAGCCAAGAGAACCAAAGGAACACCCACATTAAGTGGGTCCAGAAAACCTCTTCTATTTGGATAAGTAGGTTTCCTAGTAGTAGGGTTTATGGCCTTCTGCAGGATGTGCAGCACGTCCTCAGAAAAAAGGTATCTATAAGGAATTTAAACCCTATCACCCACAGTGTCAGTTGAAGCATGGACAGGTGGGGATGGATGAGAGATCCCTTGTCTTGTGTGAGTAGATCCACCATGTGAGGTAACTTGTGATGACTGCCCTTGGCTAGATGCAGAAGTAGAGGGAACCAATGCTGTCATGACCAAAAGGGAGTCGCCAACAAGATTTTGGGAGCATCCTGTTGAATCTTGAACAGGTCTTTTGGAATGAGAGGAAGGAGAGAGAATGCATAAAGAAACATCCCCTTCCAAGAAAATGGAAGGATGTCCACCTTCCACACCAGAGGACCTGGGACTCTGGCACAAAACAAAGGAAGTTGTCTGTTCAGAGGGGAGGCAAACAGATCTATTGGAGGAGTACCCCACTGGTGGACAATGTCCCAAAAACATCCCTGTGAAGCATCCATTCATGTGATTGAGTGAAGGACCTGTTCAGAGTGTCTGCCACAATGTTCTGATCTGAAGGGATATAAACTGCCTGAAGAGTCACTTGATACTTGACAGTAAGATCCCATACCAGAAGTGCCAGGCAGCAAAGAAGGTAATGTCTTGTTCCCCCGGTTTGTTGATATACCACATAACAGTGGTATTGTCTGGGAATACCTTGAGAGGCCTCAGAGAGAAAAGAGGATGAAAGGCCTGAAGAGCCAGCAGAAGAGGTCTCATCTGTTTGACATTGATGTGTTCCTTCTGCTGATGAGGCAGTCACACCCCCTGCATATTTAGGGAGCCAAATGTTGCTCCCCATCCCACATCTGAAGTGTCTGTGAATAGACCCTGTGAGGGAAGAGAGGGATGAAAAGAGAGCCCTGGATTCAGAGACAACTGCTACATCCCCCAGTGAAGTTCCTTCTTGAGACAAGGAAGAAGAGGAATTACAGAGTCTAGAGGGTGTGCATATTGAAGCCACACTGATTTCAGAAAATGCTGGAACTTCCTCATATGAAGTTTGGCAGAGGGAGCATCAAAATGGTGGAAGCTATGAAACCCAGAGCTCTCAGAAACTCCCTGGCTGTAATGCAGGCCAGGGGAAGAAGAGTGTGAAAGTAAGAAGTGAGACTTAAGGCCTTTGGAGGAGGCAGGGATGCCAGCATTGGCACCATCTGAATCTTGCCACTCAGAAAGAAATGATCCTGAAAAGGAGTCAGAGAAGAATTTTTGAAGTTTATTGTGAACTCTGGGCTCTGAAGAAGGGAAATGGCAAAATGAAGATTTTGCAAAGGGATCTTTAAAGAGGATGCCTGAATCAGGGGGTTGTCCAAGAAAGGAAATATTTGGATCCCTTGAAGCCTGCAAAAAGCAATCATGGGAGTGGGGCATTCAAACTGGATGAAAATGGACATAGGCAAACAGACTGATGGTTAAAAGAAGCATTCGGACTGACAGCAAAGAAGTTCTCAGGATGGTAAGCCTGTGTTATCTTTATGTGCTATGCTACATGAGGAGCGTTTGGGTGACATTTGGCATACCTTAAAACAACAGTCGGCATTGACAGACTGGACAGACATCAGGCTTCCGTGGCAGGAAATCCCATATGTTAAGAATACTGCAGCAGAGAATGTAAAGTCATCTAAAGATGTAACGGTAACAGCCTACTGCTTTTCTTCTGGGTGGTGACTGGCTAACATTCATGGCTGAATGTATTTCCTACTCCATGATGATTTGATTGCTATGAGCCAATCTATTTCTTTTAATTACCTTTTCTCTTTCCAGTACAGTGTTAAGCATTGCCTTCTGGAATTAGTTGGTGTATTACCGTATGGAATTACGCAGTGGTGCGGACAGCTGCCGTGGTGCAATGGTTAGCATTGTCACCTCACAGCAAGAAGCTCTCTGGTTCGATCTTCGGCTGGGGTGTTTTCTGTGCGGATTCTGAATGTCCTTCCTGTGGTCATGTGGATTTCCTCTGGGTGCTCCAGTTTCCTCCCACATCCCCAAAGACATGCTGCAAGTGGATTGGACACACTAAAACTGGCCCTAGGCGTGAGTTGCTGCATGTGTGTGCCTTCTGTGGAAGGTTGGGCGCCAGGCTGGCAACTCAACACTATAAAAACTCCACTGCCAATCATGAGCGGACAAGGTGATCCACTGTGGCAACCCCTAACCGGGAAAAGCCAAAAGAGAGAGAGAGAGAGAGATTACCTTATGGAATTAGTTGGTGACAATGTTAAGTTTTTCTGTATAGTGCATTTCTAGATATTGTAATGCAGTCATCCTCTGTAGGAAACTTTATACACCCAGTCAGATTTCTGTCTTGGAATGTGAGGAGCTTTAACACTGGCTTAAAGGTATTATCCATACTGAAAAAAGTACTAGATCATAACATTCACGTTGCATGTCTAGAAGAAGTTAAACTCAACCAAAGGAATATCATAAAGAAACTTAGTAGCTGGAAAGGTAAGCATGTAGTATCATGTAACATTGAAGCATCTAAGGGTACAACAATATTATTTAGAGCGAAGCTTGAGTGGGCAAATACTAAGATCATAGTATATAAAATGGTAGATGGGCAGCTGTTAAGATAAAAGCCTAAGCAAGTTCTCCTTATCATAAGCAGTTTTTATTGGCACAATATGGAAGATATTACCCAATTCCATTCCTTTTACTTTGCATTGAATACCCGGGGGGGGGGGGGCAGCACTTTCTGGTGATAATCAGAGGAGAGTTTAATGTGGTTCTTGACAAGTATAAAGCTAAACTTTCAGCAGAGAAAACCAGGCTCATTAAACACCACAACTATATTCAGTCTTTAATGAGAGAATTTTATCAAGCCAATGTGTGGCATTCCTTTCAAACCCTCAGAAACTATTGTTACTTATTCTGCAACCTCCTCTGGAATGACAAGTAGTCTGGATTTGTTTTCCTAATCAGCCATACTTTGCTTGAAGGAGTGTTGATGGTCAACATCATTCCAGATACACACTCAGATTTTAGTAACAGTCCAAAAACTGGCCGAGGGCCCCCAACCAATTGAGACTGGGCTCACTAATTGCTAACAGTTCCAGATCTTTAAATATTATCAGGGAATGGGTGTTACTATACTGACAAGGCTATATACCTATAGCTGGAAGTATGAGCTATATGTGGGAGGTGTTGAAACTAAGTTTGGTAGAATGTATTAGACTTTTAGGGAAGTAACATAGGATAGAATTCCAGAAGGAATAAACTTTGTGGGAAGCACAGTTAGAGCAGATCACAAAAGATTATCTGGATCCAATATGTAGTGACTCTGTTCTATATAAAAATGAATAGAATTAAGATGGAAATGAGACCTTTCTACTTCAGAAATAGGATAGGATAGGCTGAGACTGTTATATTGAATGGGGCAGGTGAACTCCCTCCAAGCTTTTAGCCCAATGTTGTTGTTGTGTCTTTCGGCTTTTCCCGGTTAGGGGTCGCCACAGTGGAGCTCCGGTCCGCTAATGATTGGTAGTTGATTTTTACGTGCAGAGTTACCAGCCCTGATGCACAACCTTCAATGAAGGTACGCCCCTTTCACGCATGTCTCCACGCAGAAGACGCTCTAGTTGTGAATCGAACCGGAAAGCGTCTGACTGTGAGGTGACAACGCTACTGCAGCACCACCACTGCGGGTTCAAGCATTTAGCCCAATGAATATGAGAAAGAAAACAAAACCATGGTATTATGGAACTCTGAAACTCACAGGAATGAGCTCACTACTCAGTAACATTCCATACCTCTCAGCTGCCCAGACTTTAACAGAATGTCCAGATTTTTGCTTCATATTTTTGGTCCATTCCTCATAAAACTGTGGTTCTCTGGCAAATCATTGAGAATGAACATCACAAAGTAATGACAGGGATTTGAGTTTCAGACATTTTACCCTTCAGAAAATTCATGCTAATGGAAAATCTTTTACTCCATCAACTTTCTAAGTTTCTAACAGGAATATTTAAAAATTGTCCCTATTTTGGGCATTTGCCCCCCCCCCCCCATTATTTATGGCTTTGTTAAGATTTCTTCCTCTAAGAGGTTGAGAGGTATGCGTTTAACGTTTTTAAGGATTATATGAACAACCAAGCAATATTCCTCTGGACTGTTGGACAGCTTTCAGGAGTACAAAAGTGCATCTGCCGTTAACCTGGGATCAGTGTCTGAGTTAAGCTAGCGACTGCATTTCGCCTGTTTTACTGCTACTTTAAGTGATTTCTGCATTTTACACTGTTTATTGCACTTTAAGTTACTAATTGTTGCAAATTGTTTCTGTAGGCTACACACTAAAGTGTGCTAGCCGATTTACAGCATTTATAGCATTTACTGTCTGTTTTTTTCCTTGTCTCTGTAATAAAACAAAAAAATCTCTTGTTTTCCCGCCTTACTGAACTAGAGTAGTCCAGTTTCAGAGTTGCTGATCCCTGGGCTTTGTTTTTAGTTCCTGTTACTGATCCATTGCCTTATTAGGGAGGAGGGAAGTTTCTTTGCTTACCAGTGAGAGTGGGAAGCACTGAGCAGCCTTTCTGTCCGATTTGGTGAAGTTTCAGCCAGAAATTAGTAGTCCATTGGTCGTTTTGGGCCAATTCCTAGCTCCTTTCAGCCCCCTGCTATAAAACACGCTAAACACGCGTTTTCCAGCTTGTACCAACTCAGCACAGATCCTCGTGGTGGCCTGCAGAGTGATCCAAGCAGTAGAGAGCTAAAAGAGTGACTTTCTACCAGATATAAGTATTTTTTGTGGCTTTCCCACTGTTATTTAAGATAGCGACTGCATTTCGCCTGTTTTACTGCTACTTTAAGTGATTTCTGCATTTTACACTGTTTATTGCACTTTAAGTTACTAATTGTTGCAAATTGTTTCTGTAGGCTACACACTAAAGTGCGCTAGCCGATTTACAGCATTTATAGCATTTACTGTCTGTTTTTTTCCTTGTCTCTGTAATAAAACAAGAAAGATCTCTTGTTTTCCCGCCTTACTGAACTAGAGTAGTCCAGTTTCAGAGTTGCTGATCCCTGGGCTTTGTTTTTAGTTCCTGTTACTGATCCATCGCCTTATTAGGAAGGAGGGAAGTTTCTTTGCTTACCAGTGGGAGTGGGAAGCACTGAGCGGCCTTTTTGTCTGATTTGGTGAAGTTTCAGCCAGAAACTAGTAGTCCATTGGTCGTTTTGGGCCAATTCCTAGCTCCCTTCAGCCCCTGTTATAAAACACGCTAAACGCTGAAGCGATTTAGCGGAGTTACCACTGTTGCACACAAGAGCAGCGGCGGTTAAACAAGGTTAAACTATTTTGGCCATCTAAATTCCACTCTTCCAATTTTCCCTTAGAACTACCTTCCTCGAGCTGTACTGCTGATCTAACCAGCATATCCTATAACTGAAAAGTTCATCTCTACTTGATTCCCAAGTAGACTATTCTCTATCTGTAAAGCCTAGCACTTACTCCTACATTACTTGCACCTTGATAAAGCACTCTTATTATAGATAGTACCCCACCAGCCTAAAACCCACTTCCCCCGGAGTCCTTTGAAAGTCTCTTTATCTACTACTTCTAGTATGTCGAGGGATCAGTTGCTAGTGTCCTCTCCAGCTCAACTGGTGAACCTGGGAATATTGAGGCAATGTTACAATTGCCTCATGTACACAGACAATCCTCTCCTTCTCCCACAAAACACAAATACATGCGAGAGATGCAACTATACGGCCAAACTGGAGGCTGAGCTCTCTCAACATAGGACTGGCAAGACCAGACAGGAGGAGAAGGTAACCACACACAATACATACCCAGTCACACATGGTACCATCACAACTTCAAATCATACACATACTCACACAAAGACATACTCGGAGGCTCTGATCAAAAATTTACCAAAACAGCAGAGGCCACCAAAGCAGACACCCAAACAACTACCACCTCACGACCCAACACATGCAACACATAGACCACACAGTCAGAGTGTCAAACAGTCACAGCCCTTAAGGCCAAACAAAATGCCAGACACACTTGTCATTGGTGATTCCATAGTCAGACACACTGACGTCCCGCTCACCAGACTGAGTAAAGAGAAGGTCACAGTAAGCTGCCTGTCGGGCGCTAGAATCCGCCACATAACGCAAGCACTCAGGTCTCTCAACAGCAGGTACAAGTACGACTCAGTCATTGTCCACGCTGGTGTCAATGACCTGAGACGTACCTCCTTGGACTACATGAAAAGGGACATCGAGGAGCTCTCTGATTATGTAGCCCAGGCAGGTATGACCCTGACCTTGAGCAGTATCCTACCTTCACCTAGAATGATGCCACAATACAGTGATAAGATGATCAGCTTTAATAATTGGCTTAAATTCTGGTGTCATTCAAAGGGGATCCAATGTCTGTCTGCCTGGGATGACATGCTGGACAAGCCACGCTGCTTCGCAAGGGAAGGCTTGCACCTGTCACCCCTGGGCTTCCGGATATTGGCAAAGGCTCTTGCCACCCCCATAGTGCCTTTTTTAGGCAAGGCTCAAATTCTAAATCTACCACCCTAGAACACCAAAAAGGAAAAAAATGAAGGGTAATGCTGCTCAATGCCAGAAGTCTCAATCTCAAGATGCACGCACTCGAGGCCCTTCTCAATATGGAGAACATCGATGTCTGTGCTGTGACAGAAACCTGGTTCAAGGCTCCTGAGAGCACCCCAGCACTAACAGGTTTCACCTCATATCACGCGTTCCGGCCCCAAAATCCGGACAACACCAAGAAAGGAGGGGGGGTGTCCATATTCATAAAGGACACCCACACCTCAAGGTTGGTGGCAACGCACGATGCATCGGAGACCATCCAGGTGCAATTAACCATAGGCAAGACTGCTCTGCAATTTGTAGCATGTTACAGGCCACCCTCTCAAACTCAGGAACCTCACATGGCCTTCCTGAAAACATTGGAGGGGATAAATGTATCTCCAAACACCATCATACTAGGTGACTTCAACTACCCTAATATAGACTGGGAACACTACTCAAGCCCGAACACTCTAACCCAAAGATTCCTGGAGTTCATAAACTCAAATGCCATGGAACAACTAGTCACCATCCCCACAAGAGGAGAAAACATACTTGATCTCATCATCACGAACATGGGATCAAAATGTTCAACACCGGAAGTATACCCCTCACTGGTGAGATCAGATCATAAACTAATCTCGCTGGAGGTCTTCATCCCGCCCCCACCTGAAACAAAAAAGACCACAGTGAAAAACTTCTCAAAAGCCGATTTCACACTTCTAAAAACTAGTGTGGTCTCCTTTAAGGCCCCTGAGCCAGTGGTAAACATTACTCAAACCGCTGAATCACTTACAAATGCCTTCTACCAGCACCTACAGGACTGCATGGATCAGGCAATCCCAAACAAAACTAAGACTCTCTGTACCAAAGGCAAGCGTCCAGTCTGGTGGACCCCAGCCATAAACAAGCTCTACAACAAAAGGAGGAAGCTACTACAAGATAGAGCAAAATCCTTGAAAGGTAAGACACCTTTGATCATTATAAGTAAAAACTAAGAGCTCTCATAAAATCATCCAAGGCAAATTTTGAGAGAAAAATCGCCAAGGACTCTAAAGAGAATCATAAGGCCTTCTTTAGCTATGTTAGAAACCTAGGAGGAAACTCCCAGATATGCTCAGAATTAGTTCAAAATGATGTGAAAATTACTGAACCTACACACATTGCCAACATACTGGCTGACAGGTTCAGTGCAAACTTCTCTCCCCAAAAGGAGAGATATCTATTCCAGAGGATTGTAGCCCCCAAACATCTCCAACGCCCAGGTGAGAACTGCCCTCACTAAGGCAAAAACACAGCATCCATGGGACCGGATGGTGTCCCCGGCTGTGTGCTTCACGAACTCAATGAGGAATTAAACCCACAGTTAGGACAGCTGTTTAATCTTAGCCTCACCTCAGGATACGTACCCAAGGAGTGGCGCCGGCGACTGTGGTCCCACTTCATAAGGGCGGTGCCTCCACAGACCCTGGAAATTACCGCCCCATTAGCTTGACAAGCCTTATCTGCAAAGCCATGGAGAGGATCATAATGGAACTCATAAATAAAGACATAGGGAACTTGCAGACTTTGGATCCAACCCAGTTTGGCTTTGTCAAAGGCAGATCCTGCCACTTAAACTTGGTTGACTTTTTCGAGACTGTCACCAAGGCCATTGATGAGGGAAAGGCAGTCCATACAGCCTACCTCGACCTGGCAAAGGCCTTCGACACAATACCCCACTCAGGTATCATCGAAAAACTCATCAGCTTGAATGTAAACCCATACATCACAAGATGGGTTGCAAACTGGCTAAGTGACAGAACCCACAGGGTCAGAGTTGCTGGAGCCATGTCAGACTCAAAGCCTGTCACAAGTGGTGTCCCACAGGGCTCAGTCCTGGGTCCACTCTTGTTCGGCATCTACTTTTCTGAAGTACAAGCAAACACAGGAGGGTTATGGCTGACAAAGTTTGCAGATGACTGCAAACTGGGCGCCATAGTCGAAAACACATCTGACACAGATATCCTCCAGAAGGGCCTCACAGAAATGGATAACTGGTGCCAGAGCCATGGCCTGAAGTTAAACGCCAAAAAATGCATAGTCATACCCTTCGGGAAAAACAAGGTTACCTCTAGCTACCATATAGGTGGCAATCCACTGAGCACAGAAAAAGTCATCAGGGATCTGGGGACCCAGGTTGACAGTAGCCTTTCGTTTGACACTCATGTTGCTAAAGTAGTTAGGAAAACCTTCTATATCGCCCACCTGATCATGAAGGGATTCACATCTAGATCAAGGGAGGTCATCGTCCCCCTGTACTCATCACTCATTAGACCTATGATTGAGTACAATGCCCGCTCGAATCTATCTGACCAGACACCTGCTGCAGCTTGAAAGGCCCCAAAAGTTCCTCACCAAAAGGATAAAGGGTCTCAAAATATGTCTTATGCTGCCCGACTGAAAGAACTCCAGCTCTATTCAGTCTCATACCGCTTGCTCAGAGGTGACCTGTGCCTGACATATAAGGCCATGTCAAACCCAGATTTGATGAATATGCTTCACCTCAAAAATCTAGATCCCTCAGAACCACAAGGGCGGAGACTTAAACCTTGACACGGTTATAAATAGAACGTGCTGGAGGGACAGATTCATCACCCAGAGACTCCCTATGCTGTGGAACAAAATCCCGGTACATGTGAGGCAGAGCACCTCTCTGGCCTTGTTCAAGAGGAATCTTGACCAATGGATGGGAGATTGCAGATATACCCCAGGGATTACTTCAGTGTCACTGCTTGACAGAGCACAGCAAAATGATAGGCATAGTTTTTATTCAAACTAAAGGGGTGGCGAAAGCCACATAACTATGGGCTAGGCTTATAAATGCCCTTGGGCAGATAGCCTAGTATGAACCTATGAACCTATGAACCTATGAACCTTACAACTAGTTGGATCATACAAGCAATTCAATCTCTTAGACTGGGTAATGTTTTGGGATGTGATGGTCTGTCTATTGACTTTTATAAGGCTCTAAGTAAGGATTTAGCTCCCTCTTTTTATTATACAAACATGGTGTCCTCATAAGAACATTACCCTATGCTGCCAAACTATGCAGATATATTCCTGTTTTGGTGGGTGAGTAATACATTTGTAATTATTGAAATAAGGTAAATGATAGAAGAGGATTTGTACATTTTTTAGAACTGGAAGAAGGGCAGTAGTTTAATAACTAGGATAAAAAACTGAAATTTCTGACTACACCTGTGATACAATAATTCACATTCCCACATCTATGTCATTATTGTGTCAAGGCTGGCAGGATGCCATTATGCCTCTTTTTGCATCCCATGGGCAAGTGTACTAACCCACTTCCTTCTAAACTTCATTATGAGACCTGATGTTTAACCAGAAACTATACAGAAGCTGTACAGTATGCATCCAATATGAGTGTACAATCAGTGAGTGCAAACTCCTATTGAAATAAGCTCTTGATGTTGATTTTTAATCCCTTTATTAATCTCCCACAACAGTCAGTTTGGTCAATGATTGTAGTTAAACATTAAAGATATACAAGTACACATTTTTCTTTCAGAAAGACATGCCAAAATGTCATATTAAAGCACTGGGCTGCATTTCCAGAGATGTTTCTGCCTACTGCTCTATACTTCTGTCAGGTTTACTACCCAACCAAACCAATCAGTTAGCCACTAGGATTTATCTGACACCTTATATTTCCCTAGGGTATTTCCTCCTCTGTGACAGGACCAGCAGTATTTCTCATTGCACAGCAGGCAAGGATTCCGTTACTGTAATACATGTACAACTGTCTTGGTACAGGAGTCTGTGATTGCCCCACACTATCAGTATACTAGCAGTGTATTCGTACATTTGCCACAATAGGCTTAGCATATGCCACATACCTAGCACCATCTGCCGCTGAGTACATAGCTGAGTGCCCCAGTCCTGCTATATCTAACCAAACCACCCCCTGATCCACTACTTAATAAAATCCAAGCTCACAGCACCTTGGGGTAGAGGATTCATGATTATCTATGAAACATTTTTTGTCCAAAGGACAAAACACTGAAGAAAAATTTCTGAAAGTCACTTTCAGTGAACAACTTTATAAACTTTTTTGTTGATGGGTTTGCCCCCCTCTGTACCCCCATGTGTGCCTTTTGGGGAGGGGCAGGCACCTCCCCCACTATATATACATATATATATATATATATATATATATATATATATATATATATATATATATATATAAATCAATTCAACTCTTGCACAAAAGTGGAGAAAGGGCAACTGAATATGTCTGCTGAAAGTGTCATCTAGAGGTAAGTTATTGGTGCTGTTGTCAGACAGTGTTTGGAATATCTGCATGAGCCCTGGGTAGATTACATTATAATATCTTGTCTACGGTTAGAATTCAGCAGCTAACTTTTAAATGCATCACTTGTGCTTTCTTTGAATTCACAGAACCCAAATGTGTCCCTTCCCACCACCACCACCAAGCTCCATTTCTACGAATAATGTAGTACCCTCAGCCCAAAACTGTGAGCTGAATACATTGAGGTACTGTAATTTGTACACCAAGAAGTACATGTTCTACAGTTCAGCAACTGTCCTTACACTGTGTTGTACAGCCCTCTAACATGAGGACATATAACACTGTGAGGGCCTGGCCCTGTGGCTATGCTGAATGCTAATGCCACTTTCTAGGGGGAGGCATATTCTAATTAGCCTTGTGTACGCTCCCAGAAACTGCCTCCAGGAAGGTATCTACACAGCCAAGTGATTCAAAAAAATCACTTAGCCATGCAGATCAGCATGGTTATCCCCAACACATCTCTGTATTGAACAAATTGCCGAACATGGACATGGTGGTGAGGGAACCCAATAGATATTAGGACTTAATGTCATAATGGTACCAACAGCAAAACAGGAATTGGGGTGTAGGGGGATGCAGTTAATACCATGGTTTACATTAAGTGCTGTTATGGTACCAATGGTAGTATGGGGATTGGACACCAGGGAATAAAGTGTTATATGGCACCAACATTACTACCAGGGTCATGGGGTGGAGAGATGCAGTAGACACCAGGGAATATTCTTTAAAGTGCTATACTGGCACTGACATCATAAAGGAGATAGTTGGCTGGGGGGACTCTGGACATCAAGGATGCTTCTGTAAAGTGTCACACTGGCACCAACAGTAATATGGGAACTGAGTGTAGGGAGGTCCACTAGACAATTAGGGCCTAACAGATATGTGCTGTAATGGCACTCAAACTATTTGGGGAGCAATGGGAGGACAGATAGCATAGGTACAGTGTGTGTGTGTGTGTGTGTGTGTGTGTGTGTGTGTGTGTGTGTGTGTGTGTGTGTGTGTGTGTGTGTGTGTGTGTGTGTGTGTGTGTGCGTGTGTGTGTGTGTGTGTGTGTGTGTGTGTGTGTGTGTGTGTGTGTGTGTGTGAGAGTTTGTATGGTCATTTTTGTGTTCTTATGTGTATGAGAGAGTGACTGAAGGATTGCTACTGCCTACACAAACAGCAGGTTGCTACTGTAGCATGCAGATCAACAATGATCTGCACATTGTGGTAGTAACTGTGATTCAAGAAACATTGAAATTAGCTAATAAATGTGGTCGTACCTCATCATAGCTAGCATGTTTCTGAATCACACATTGGCACATCATGGAAGAAGGACCTTTCTATGCTATATATATTTTTACATTTACTTTGGATATATTTAGCTATGAATTCCTAAACATGTACTTTTAAACATATACTTTTAAATAGACCCTATTGCCCTCACTACCAATACCTGTGTCATATAACTTACGGGATCGCATTCAGAAACTCGACTCATCAGAAAACCTACAACTTCATATGGTTTAGACTATATGATCAACTTTCCGAAAAGTCAGTCTATATAAAACAGCAAAAATCTACATTTTTGCAGGGAGGCAAGCCCTCCTGCTGTGACCCCCATGCCCCTGTATATTGCATATAGAAACTCTGAGATTGCTCCACAGTGGGGAAAAATGGTAGATTCCCCGATCCCCAATGTACCGCAATCTCCATTCAAAAGCTTCAACATTTTGGAAAGTCGATCATTTGGTCTTGACCATATGAGGTTCAACTTTCTGATGAAAGCTTCTGAATGGGATCCAACTCTTGATCTTAGACAGTATATTGTGCCAGAACACATGATCCAATGTGAGAAAAATACTCCCCCCTTAATCTTGTCATGAAATTATAGTTTAATACTATCATTTTTGAAAGGTTGCACTAACATATATGACTTTTTTGAATTCACTGTATGTCCTTCGCATTATTCCATTAAGACACTTCTTCTTTCAGCTTTTCTCACTTAGAGGTCACCACAGCAGATCACCTGTCTGCTCATGATTGGCAGTGGAGTTTTACAGTGTTGAGTTGCCAGCCCAGTGCCCAACCTTCCACAGAAGGCACACACATGCACAAACTCACACGGAGGGCCAATTTAGAGTGTCCAATCCACCTACAGCATGTCTTTGGGATGAAACCAGAGCACCCAGAGGAAACCCACTCTACAACAGGGAGGACATGCAGACTCTGCACATAAGACACCCCAGCCGAGGATCGAACCTCTTGCTGTGAGGCGGCAACGCTAACCGCTGCACCACCGTGGCCGCCCATTACTCCATTAGGACACTAATGGTCTTTTTAGGTGAAATGTGATTTCAAGCCAAACTGGGGGGAAAGGGCATGTTTTTCAGAATACCACAGAAATCAGAAAAATGCTATGATACAGCTTATCCACAAATTTATAGTAAATTTTGTATACCAGTTCTTGTTCATTTAATATATTTTCACAATAATACAAATTGTACTCATTTTATGTTTACATATTACACAACACTAAAGGCTTTACATGCTTAAACTAATAAGGTTATGTAGCTGTATGCACCGTATATGCAGTTTTTACATGTTGTTTTTCCCCGAGTAAAGGATTCCAAGAATGTGTTATCAGTCACCATGGAAGTAGGTCAAATATTTCTTTAACAAGCAGCATGGACTACTTTCACACTTTGTTTATTTTGTTAGACGGTACCAGGAATAATTTATCAGTAACCTCAACATTATCACAGACACTGGTTAGGAAACTTGAGTTTTCACATTAAGTGCTGACTTTGAAACATCAGTCAGCCCACAAGATGCAAAAAGAAAAATGAAAACAACAGAAGGATGACACGATAGTGATAATCTTCCTGAAAGGAATAAACAAATGGAACTAGAGAACATTATTTTGACCCATTTGTGTTTCATGATTACAAAGGCACAACAGAAAATGAAGGAAAGAAACCCGTTGAGAGACACAAGAAAGTAATATTTTTCAGAAACAGCAATGAAAGTTCCTTAAGGAACAAAGGTATATAGTAGAGCATTTTATTTCACATGAGTAATAGCTCAATGTAATGTGATAGTTTATGGAAAATACCAGGAAAATATAAAGAAAGGCATGAGATGGCGCAATGTTATAGAAAAGGCAATACCACTGTAACTATACTGGATAAGTTGCAGGGTACAAAATCCATTAGTTTTAAAGGTTTTAAGCACAATTGTAATGGGATGAAGGACATAGATGCATTTAACTGCATAGGCAATATCAGAAAACAAAATAAGGAATAGATGGACAGGGACACTGCCATGTGTGCACATTAAGTTCATAATAGGTTTGCACAGCTAATTGTGGGCTGATGGGATGGGTCTTGCATTCTGTACTGCTCTCAGCATTAGACATTAATTGTAGCTTTGTTATGTAATCAGTTAAACACGAAAGGCTTTTAAGTCTGTGAATATTCTTCAAAGTAAGTGGAGACAACAGTCTGACATCAGGAACCAAGACCTCAAAACTGCAGATTAGGGGCTTTTTAAACTATTACTTGCATTCCCCCAGGGACATAAAGTGTGCAGTCATATCAGTGCACAAAGGGTATGTGTGCTTCCATATGTGTGTGCTTTTAATGGACTTCTACTGGTGACCCCTTATTTATTTATTTTTATTTATTTTATTTTACATTTGTTAATCGGGAAAGTCCAACTGGACACATATCCATTTTCAGTGGAGGCCTGGGGAGAAAAGCTCCAATAGCATGTCATAAAGAAATTACACAAGAATATCATACAATGATATAGATTCCATAGAAACATAAGTTATGTATAGATTAACAAATGTCAGTTGCCTGGTGCATGTCCCCAAGTTTCTACCAAACCCTTTATTCAGGGTAAAGATCAAAACTTTCTCCAAAATAAGAGTAGTTTGCCTCTGGCCATTTGACCCCCACCCCCATCTGGTCTCTTAACCATACCTCTCAAATGTCCAGATTTTCACAGAATGTCCAGATTTTTGGCTCATATTTTTAGTTTGTTCCTCATAACATTTGTGGTTTTCTGGCAAATCACTGAGAAGATCTGAGGACTGAAGTCACTAAATTCATATACAAAAAGTCATATACATTTGAGTTTCAGACTTCATATCCTTCAGAAAATATATGTTCAAACAGGCTTACATGCATTTGAAAAAACGGCAGAAGACCGATCAGAAAATTCTTGACTGCAGTTGCGAATACAATGTGACCGAAACGCAAAATACCCCCCCCCCCCACTTTTTGACCCATGGTAACACTTGTTTAGGTGGTAGAGCAGCTGGAATTGTCGAATTTGGTGTTTTATTTGACATTCTGACCGTTTGGCAGGGGGAGATTCGACATTTCCTGTCGATGTTATGCCAGATCGAGGAAAGGTCTTTCGCTCAAATGCATATATTCCGTTAAAACAAACCCTGTTACTCTATTAACTTTTCAAGTTTATACAAGCAATATTTATAATATGTCCCTATTTTGTAGGGCTTTGTCTAGATTTCTTGCACTAAGAGGTTGAGAGGTATGCTCCTAATGCTAAGGTTGTCATCCACATGTTTTCAAAACTTTATACCAAGTTTTAAGCAGGTCTTAACTGCATTCTTGTAGTGTAGTAATGAAGGTTATGTGTACAGAATACCGCAAGTGCTACTATCTTCCATATGCAGCATTTTTCATGACAGTGTAAATTGTCATATCATCCATTTTTGTGCCATACTGGTTTAACACAATATGTACTATTTTCGTAATGGAGTGAAGGAATTTACCTGTGAGGGTCTGTGGCATAGCATGTCTCTGAAATCAGCACTGTGCAGGACGCAGCTGAGACAAGCATTAGTATATGTATGTTCTTCCCATCCATATTACTTCAAGAGAGGCATTTCAAGTGGATGCAATCACTGAGATTTTGTTTTTGTTGCTTAGTTATCCAGTGCCCACATCTGAAGGACCATGCCCTCCCTGGCACATTGTGGCATCCCCTACATCTGGAAAAAACAGGGTAAGTGTCCTCTGTTCTTTTTCAGAGTTATACCATATGGCCTTCCTGAAAGGAAATAAATGTTTCAGTAAGATTTATCACACCATAAGCCTTGACTAAATCTCTGTACTTTCTAATTATGTGCACAGCAATAAAATTCCTGAAATGTGGAAGAGCTCAAAGGGGGAGGAAGGAGGCTTAATACTGTACCCACTTCAGAAGAACTTTGCAAAGATATACGTTTATGAGAGGAGACATCATATGACGAAAGGGTTAGATTCACAAGCAGTTTACCACAACAGGGTCAGAAGGAGGCAAATGAGGAGAAAAACTGTTCAAGAGACAAAGGTGTCTTACAGAACATCCTTGCAAAAAAAAAGAAAGGTCTATTACTAGAGAGGAGATGCAAACTATAATGCGTTGTTACAGTGTGCTGTGATGGCCAAGTGAATTTAGTGTAGAAAATTCATAGGCACACTCCTGACATAAGCCTGCTTTGCTAATTCCTTTCACAGCATCAGAAGAACATCTCTAAGCTTCTTGATGATAGAAAATGATTCAACAGTCACTCAGTAAAACTTATTTGCCTGCTGGTTTTCCTTCCTTACCCGGACTAAAATGCTTAAACATGTTTTAATTTGCTTTTGTTTAGAAACAGATATCAAAATAAATCAGACTTAATTAGTAACAGTTAACAATACAAGTCAAACATGATAGGTACCATAAACTAGTAACAATGTGCTTACAAATCATTAACAGTCTAAACAAAGACACTGAGTTCATTACTCAGATTTATTAACAATGATAGTTACTTATTTAATTATTTCAGCCCATCAGTTTAAAGCTCACAAATGGTGATTTATATAAGTTTGATAAAAATATATATGGGCATATGGTTCACATTCACTCTCCTAAAAGTGCCAACATAGATTGTGTGCCCCTACAGACCTGTTATATAATATATTGATCATCAGACATATATAGGTATAAATTGTTATTGAATTGATTTCAGTTCTGTTATAACTGTTGATTCTTAACAACACAAAAAAGAGACCCACAGTTGTACTTAAACTTGGCCACTATCTGTTATAAATGTAGAAAATAATTATCACAAAAGAAAAGCATGATAAATTTGGTAATAAGCTAACAATGCAGCTTTCAACATCTATACAGTCCTGCACAAGTAGCAAAACCTTTTAAACTGGCAATTTCTATCTTTACAGTTTTTATTGTTTTTCAAACGTTGCACATTTTTTTCAACACATTTCAATATTTTCACATGATTACATACTTTAAAAAGCAGGACTCCTGCACTTTATACAAAGCATTAAACATTTTGCATTAATAGCGTTATTTATACTGGATAAGTCAGTAAGGCGGTCTTCTTCATTACCCCTCTTTTAACTTCCATCTTCAGTTACACCCTTTCCAATTTCTCCTCAAACTTGTCACAGCACTCCCTCTCACTTTTTTTGTAGCATTGCTTTATTTAGAACATCATTTTGCAACTACAATGGCATCTATTCCAAATGCTAGCTAGACTGTCATATTTCCATTACTACGTTTAGGTAATACATTATATTACCATCAATATACCTTCTAAATTATTAACATCATTAGATAGCAAAGGTTAAAAATTGTCAACTTGTCAGACACTTGCACACTATATTAACATTCCTACCTGGGTCTCCTATCTTTAAGGGAAGGTGGTTGCACTTCCCATATAAATAAAGTAAAGCAAATGTCAAACATTCTGCTGGGCAATATGACAAATTGCATGGAATGATCTTGCATTACCTATTCTGGCTCAGAGATATCATACCTGCACTACTGTAGCTAACCAGAAGCCATGGCTCACTCCTAAGGTATATGAGCTTCTGAAGGAGAAAAACACAGCTTACAGGGCTAAGGACAAAGCACCCCCTAGTGTAGCAAGAGGTAATCTGAGGAGGGGTATAAAGGAGGCTAAGAGGGAGTATGGTAGAAAGGTACAAAGCTACGTTGAAGACAGGAAGGATGCAAGGAGAGTATGGCAAGGCATACAGGAGATCACTGACCCAGTATCAGGTCAGCACAGTGTGAGGACAGCATCAAATTCCTGGACAATTTGAACATCTTCTTTGGTAGATGTGAGGAAAGAAACAACAGGTTGGCACTAAAGCTACCCACTGATGAGAAGGATGCAGTACTCAGCCTCAGCACAGAGGAGGGAAGAACAGAGCTAAGGAGCGTGAACCCCCAGGAAGTCTGATGGCCAGACAAAATACTGGGCAAGGTGTTAAAAGGCTGTGCTGATCAACTATGCACAGTGCTCATGGAAATATTTGACACCTCTCTTGCCATGGCAAAAGTACCCTCATGCTACAAGGAAACTAACACCATCCCACTACCTAAGAAAATTACTCCCTCCAGCCCTAATGATTACAGACCAGTCACTCTGACATGAAATGTTTTGAACAGCTGATCAACAAGCATCTATCATCATACCTACCTCCTGATTTTGACCCCCTGCATTTTGCCTACAGAGCTAACCATTCCATGGCTGATGCCAAATCAGTAGCACTACACATCTCCCTTGAGCATTTGGATAGACTTCAGTTGATAGAAAAACTGGCATATTTAGAAATCAGTAAACATCTCTGTAACTAGATCCTGGACTTCCTGATTGAGAGACCACAGTCACAATTAACACTGGAGTTCCACAGGGATGTGTTTTAAGCCCACTGTTATTCACAATCCTGACCCATGACTGCTATGTTAAGCACAAGTCCGGCCATATCATCAAGTTTGCTGATGACGCCACAGCTGTGGGCCTCATCACAAAGGAGGATGAAATGGCCTACAGAGAGGAGGTGGCATCTCTGATCAGTTGGTGCGAGGGGAACAACCTTGACCTGACTGTAAGCAAAACCAAAGAGTTTATCATCGACTTCAGAAAAGAAGAACAATCCACCCAGTGTTCAGGATCAATGGTGAGAGTGTGGAGAGGGTTAAGAGTACAGATTTCCTGGATGTACACATATCAGTGGATCTCTCGTGGTCGAGAAACACCAGCCAACTGGTTGATAAAGTGCACCAACACATCTACTTTTTAAGAAGGCTGAAAAAAGCTAAGCTTTCTCCTCATATTCTCTCCACGGTCTATAAAGGTGCAATACAGGACATCCTCACCTGCATCTTCACAGTGTGGTTTGGAAGCTGCACAGTTACAGAAAGGAAAGTGCTACAAAGAGTGGTGAGGGTTGCAGAAAAGGCAACAGGCTCCAGTCTTCGAATGATGCAACATTCTTATTCTGCAAGAAGTATCTGAAAATCCACCAAAATAATACAGGACAACACGCACCCTGCACATGGACTGTTTAAGCATCTGGCATGAGGCAGGAGACATTGCAGCATCCACTGCATGACTACAAGATTCAGTAACAGTTTTTACCCTATAGTGATTAGACTTCTGAACTTGGGCACAGTCCCAGGGGTCTGGACATACAATAAGTCAATTTTTATTTATTTGTGCAATATATACTTACATATATTCCAAGTAAGTGCAACATTTATTTTTTATATCCATAGTCAGTATTATTTAACTCACTCAAGTGCAATATTCGACAAATGACTTAGGCATTTCAATCTGTAGTGTGTTTTGTATTACTTTAAACAGGGTAGTTAATTTAACTCAGAGGAGGGTATTATTTTCGTATATGAGTGTTGGTAAATGTCGCTACTCTTTCTTGCATGTATTGGGAGTTGTATTGTATTTGTTAGTTATGTTTATTCCTCTACTTGTATGTGTTGTTTCACTTTCCTTTGTAATCTCAAGAAATGAGCTGATGCACAAAATTTCATTTAGGGTACATGTGTGTAGTACTAAATGACAATAAAGTTTACTTTGACTTTGACTAATAAGGCCCTCCTTGGAATTTCTAGATAGGAAATGCACCACTTTCAGTTTTTGTTATTTCTGTACCACAGATAGTCAAAATTATGCCTATAAATTAGTAATGAGCTTCCTTCTGCAGTCCTGTGTTCGATTCCTTCAGTCTTCATTTCTGTACGTCTAACTTTAAGCAGGTCATGTAACCAGACAATGTTCTAATAAGTTCTGGAAAGACACGCATGTACCTAGTGGGCTACTTAATTAATAAATTAATTACTTCCCTTTTTCTAAACTGTGTGTCTTGATGAGGGCTACATTTGCAGTAAGATGAACAAGGTATCTTTGTCATGTTGCGTGTCTGCCCTGGGGTCCTTCCCCGTAAGCCATTCCTGCTGCATCTCCCTTGTTAGACAGTCAAGAGGTATTCTTATAATTGCTATTTTTAGTGCTCTAATTTTTATTATGGGATAAAGCACTAAACCAATAGTTTTATTACACATATTGGTGGAGAAGCTGCTTGTGATGTTATTTTACATCACTTTAGTTTACTTCTTATATCAATGTCCAGACCACCTCAACAGACTCTTGTCAACATGGAGGACAAGTGACTGTGCTCTGGGATCCTCCAAGAGTCCTGAGTTCTTCACTGTATCATTGATAGTGAACATGGCTACCCTACATAGGAACCAATTTCCCTACAAGGTCTGTCAAAGCAAGTGCTGGAGTACACTTACCACCATCCCTTTTGCTCATAGTTAATTTGTTCAGGCATCTGTTGCCCAAATGTATGTAGTGTTAACTCAAAGTCTGTGATCTCAGCAGATGAGGAAATGACCATAATTGGAAAGTACTTTAAAGTACATTTTCATCTTTCTCTGTATTGGTTCAGTGTTGAAGTTAGAATATATAAAGCAAGGGGATATTGGGCACAGGGAGCTTACTCCTTCAAAAATGCCTTTTTTGATGGTATTTTGGTATAGTTTGTTTTGTTCATTTTTTCTATAAACACTTGCATTCTTGAGGTAATACTGTCATGCATTTGAGAAATGAGAAGTGTTGTTTGATGGAAAAATAGCGGAAGCAAAAATGTCTGTACCTATCCTTTCAGTCACTTCCCAAAGCTCTTGTCTGTAAGTGAGAAAGACTATACACTGGACTGAACAGTAAACTGAGAGATTTGTCCTAAGGGGTCAGTACTCACTTCACCACCATGGTCTGGCACAATGTCTGCAGCACTGCTGCTAATGGGCCCATTTATGTATTTTTGTTTGGTAACCAGGTAAGTGGACTGGTCAGCAGACCCTTTTCAGCTATCACCCAAGCATGGTAATGTATTGTAAAACATAACACTTGTACATAGACAGAAACATGAAATAAAATTATGGCAATGAATCTGGTATGCTTATTTATAGTTATGTACAATACCTTATAGAATGGTGCTCCCACTATCCTGTGGTTAGCCTCCAGATCCATTTTACCTTTACTCAGGTAGTTGGTACAAAGGGTTAAGGCTATGACCTGTACTTCCCATGGCACAGGGTTTGATACCCACAATTATCATTTACCCACTGTGTGACCCTGAGCAAGTCACACACCAGGCAGTGTTTGGGGAACCACTGGGAATTTTAGCTAGGCTCCCCAATGGTCATCTGGACTGCAAATCTAGTAACTACTTATGAACTATGAACTCCTGAATAAGATGTAAGTATGTGGACTCCTGTATAAGACAAAAGTATTTAAACTCCTTCATCTAATGTATCTGTTGCCCTGTCACCTACAGAGAAAAATCCAGTGTTATGAATGACAGATTTATGACCTTTGAGTTAGAGGTGCAGATTTTCATCCCATTTGCTTTATACTCAGCAGTGAGTCATTCCAGCGCCTGCTGAAGATCACAATCACTTGAGGCTGTGGACAGCATAATCTGAAAACACTAAAGATGCAATCCTGTCGCTTGTCTCATGCAGTCAAAAGAGATGATGAAGCTGTGTATGGGTTCAAGATAGTTATTGTACATAAACATGTCAGGAACTGAAATTAGAACATGTATTTTAGCTGATTCACTCATTACTTCAAACACACTTGCATGTGCACCTCCATTTATGACAGCATTCACTCTGGCTGACTGTACAAAATGGCACTGTTCTCGCACGTGCTCAGTACTTATATGCATGTGCTTTCTAGCTACAGTGGCTGACTAGGTACAGTACAAATAATGATCTACATCCTCCCTCTTTGATTTGTTTGACATGCAATAGGAGAACAAGACAATTTATGTGCTAGATATCACTTCAATATTAACAACAAATCAGAACTCAAGTCCAAGTCACTGTGTATCTCGGAATGGGCCTGGAAATTCTACCTGATCTGGTTACATAAAACTTTTGACTGGGCTTAGTGACTGGGACAGTTTCTGGGGAATTCTTCTCAGTAGCAACTTTGGAGATTGCATCAGGATTATTTGAAGAAAGTACATTGTCCTCTAAAATCTGAACAAATGTAGGGTCACTCTGAGAAATAGAGTCTTTGGCACAGGCAATCTGCTGTGTCACTGTTTCGGAGACTGGAAGTATATGTCTTCGGTTCCTTCTGAAATCCATTCTTTCCAATTGTATGATATAAGATCTTGATTCTTCACAAATATTTTTGATAATTCTCACTCCGCATATCTTTCAGATATTTGCATCCGCACAATCTCTCCTTGTCTTTATGGTCTAATAGGTTTGCTAGATTTATTGTAGTACTACTTTTGTGACTGACATTTTCTTAAAAGTTGAGTCTTGACCACTCTGTTGTTCTTAGCATTTGGAATCACTAGCTGTTTACTGTTCAGCAAGGTTGTTCTCATCTGTCTAGACATTAATTTCTGAGCAGGTGAACCAAGCAAGTTATCTCGCGGAATGTTCTTGAGATTGAATAGGTTAAGAAAAACATTGGTACCATCTCTCTTGGATTTCTCTAACAAATATTTCACACTTTGAACTGCACGCTCAGCTAATCCATTGGACTGTAGATACTTAGGGCTACTAGTAACATGGACAAAGACCCAAGACTCAGCAAATTTCTTGAACTGTGGATTTGTAAACTGTGCACCATTGTCAGATACAACTTTGTGTGGACTACCATGGATATAAAAATGACAGTGCTAGATGTTATATTAGGAAGAAGGTCAATTTCAAACCAATTAAAATAAGAGTCTACTAACACTAAGTAATGTTGACCATTCCATTCAAAAATATCAGTAGCAACCATCGACCATGGTAATTTAGGAATCTGGTTTAGCTGATGTTGTTCTTTTTGTTGGTGTGATTTAGTACTACTGCAGATAGAACATGTGAGTTTTTGTCTCTTTATCTTTTGACATACAAGACCAAAATACTATGCCTCTTGCCCTTCTTTTGGTTGAATCAGTATCCAGGTAGCCATGATACAAAATTTTGATATATTCCTGTTGAAATGCTTTAGGAATTACCATTTTAGGATCTTTCATGATGATTCAGTCTTCCATCATGAGCTCATCTCTGTAGGGAAAACACTTCTGTATGTCAACTGGTAAACTGGTTTGTTGCACTGGCCATCTTTGACTGATAATATGTTTCAGCTTCTGGAGAACTGAGTCTGAAGCTGTGGGGATTTCTAACTTCATCAAGATGTGATGAGGAAAACTTTTTGACTTCCAGGAGTCCCATTACCTCTAAGTCTGCTGTCTCATTGTCATGCTGTAGTGTTGTTTGTCTGGGTGCTCCTGACAAAGCATTTGGAAGGTATAGATATTTGCCTTTAGTATAGGCTGTGCTGAAATTGTACTTTTGCAATTTTAACATCATGCGTTGCAAGCGTGCTGGGACTGAATGTATTGGCTTTTTTAGAATAGTCACTAGAGGTTGGTGATCAATCTCTGCTTGAACAGGTTTGCCATAAATATAATAATGGAACTTCAAACATGTGAATACTACCGCCAAAAACTCTTTTTCTATTTGTGCATAATTCGTTTCTGTTTGAGTTAAAGTTCTGGATGCATAGGCTACTGCAATGCCTTCTTGAAGACATGTTTGCTAAGACCATACTTTGAAGCATCACATGAAAGAGTTACCGGTTTGTGAACATCATAATTTCTCAATGTGGGTGGACTGGCAATTTTCTGTTTCAGAATGTCAAATGCTTTTTGGCGTTGTTCTGCATGTCAACTCACGTAATGGCGTTGAAAGCTCACTCAGGTCTGGAATGAACTTTCCAAAATATTTGACCATACCTAGAAAATGTTGGAAGGATGTAACATCATCTGGAATTGGCATCTGAAGGATTGCTGCTTGCTTAGACGGATCTGGTTGTAAGCCAGAACTGGTGAACAAATGACCCACATAAGTAATTTCTCTCAGCTTGAATTTACATTTCTGAGGATTCAGTTTAAGATTTACTTCGCATGCATGGTCTAGAACTTTCTTCAGGTTTCTGTCATGTTCATTTACACCATTGCACCCTAAAATAATGTATTCTACGAAGATAGCACAGGGATAACCTGAAAAAAAAATGCTCCATTGCTCGTTGAAATACGTCACTGGCAGAATTTATCCCAAATGGCATTCTCAAAAATCTGTATCTACCGAATGATGTACTGAAAGTGGTTAACAGTGAAGGTTTGCGATCCAGCAAAATTTGCCAAAATGAACTTTTTGCATCTAAGACAAAAAAAAAACAGTGGTATTTGACATGAGAGCTGCTACTTCTTCTACTGTGCATATCGGATGATGAGGATGTTTAAGTGCTTTGTTTAAATCTCTGGGATCAATACATATTCAAATATTAGCTTTTCTTATGAGCTATGATCTTGGAGGATACTCATTCAGTTGGTTCTTTCACTGGAGTTATCACACCTAAATTCACCATTTTGTCTAGTGCTGTTTTCACTTTGCTCTGCATTGCTACCGGAACCTTCCTTGCTAGTCTGACAACTGGGCTTACTTCATGTTTTAACTTCATGGAATATGTGACTGGTAGTTTGCCAAACTAATCTTTGAAAATATCAGCATAGTCATGAAAAATATTCTGTGTGAAACTATCATGGTTGTTCAGACTTATATTGGACCTCATTAAATGAGATCAGTCCCATTTTCAAACTGCCTTTGAGGCCTAACAATGACTGCACGTGTCTTTTGACTATGTAAAATTGCAAGTCATAGCAGTTCCCAGCAGAATGGCATGTGAGAACTAGTGCACCATCAGTGTGAATCTCTTCACCACCATAAGCAACACGTTTCGCACACTTTGCTGAATCAAGTTTCTCACCAGCTTTTACTTTGGCAAACATTTGTGCTGATATAACATTGCACTTGGACACAGTGTCTACTTAAGTTGTACAGGTTTACTATTAATCCAAACAGTACATAATATTTCACCCTTTGCTGCCAACTGATAATCTATTGTATTAACAGTTTCAACAATCACAGAGACACCATCAACGGAAGTTTGCTCACAGCTTTCTATCTGATCTACTTGCTTGTTTGGATGCTCATTTTTATTAAAAGTATATGCCACTATAGACTTGCAAAGCCTTTTGAAATTATTCCACTTTTTACATTTGTGACATTGCTAACCAAAAGCTAAGCACTTTTCACATTTAGGCTCATTGTTGCCTCCGCAATTACAAAAATGCCAAAGATAACTGAGTAACGCTTAAAACTTTTATAAAACAACAGAGCTTACAGGTCAAAAAACCCTTCATCAGTGTTTGACATCACATCCTATTAGATCAAATTTATATAAATGTAAAAACATCACAGTCAATCAGCAACATTTAACATGTTAAAGAAATGGAACATTTAAAGCATGTATAAATGTAATGTAATATAAATATGCATTAATTTTCAGCATTAATTTCATTTCAGACAATTCTGTCCGTATTTCAACATTGGTTTTAAAGAAATAGTTTGATTCAAACCTGGTATTTGATCTGCAAACAGCAATAATATCCATCTATACTCCACAATTACAGCAGTTAACAATAAGATTGGGTGTTGTGGCCCTGTTCAGTTCGTATTTCTTTTTCATCTTAGCTTTCAGTTGTACATTTTTAACACTCGCACTGGTAGTTACTGTATGTATGCTTTTCTCATTCAAAAGCATATTCAAATGCTATTCTGTAAGCTTGTATATTTGACAAATCTCTATGGCTTTACTTAATGTCAAATCATTATCTTGAAGCAAAATCTTTCTTACCGCATCATTATTAACACCAGACAAGTCTGTCCTTTATCAACTCATCTTGCAAATCAACAAATCTGCACATTTTAGCTTTATTTCTCAAGTCAGTAATATATAGTACTATAGTTTCACCAGGGATTTGTTTTCTTGTGTAAAGCATGTGCCTTTCCACTGTAATGTTTGTCTGAAGGTTACACATTTTTCTAAATTTATGTTTTAAACACTCAGGTTCTGCCTGTGTTTCAGCCTGTATCACAATATGGCATTTCTTCCCCTCCCCTGCATACACAGCAGATGAACACGCAAATGAGTGTTTCCTCTCAATGGCTTCCAAGCCTGTTAAATTAAGAAGTGAGAATGCCTTTGAATGTGCGTCTTTATCAGAAAATGAAGCCTGTATGAAAATATCATATTCTTGTTCAAGCACTCACCAATTCTCAACAATATTGTTGTTAAACACCAGCAGTTCAGGTCTGTGAAATCCCTCTGCCATAACAACAAAATATGTTTAAATATAAGCATAGACCAGGTAGCTTTTGGGCATAACAATCACTTTAAAAAGGCTACACTTTGACACTGCAAACACTGCAAGCATTCCAGAAACTTTGGACACTTCAAATACCTTTAATTAAGGCAAAAAAGTAGTACATTGTGAAGAAATGCGGTTATTTTAGCCTTTTTTGTACATTTTAAACATTTCAAAAATATATACATTTCAAATACTTTTATGAATATGTCACTATTTCAAACATTTCAGTTATCTTGGTAATTATTTCAAATGTTTTGAATGCTTCGCTACTTATTCGGTGACTGAAAAATCATTTAAATGAGTTTAGGTACCTTTGAATAACTGTTGACCTGTTTGCAAGTTCACTCTGGTATATTCCTCCTCTTTTAACTGCATGCCACATGGCTTGTGTGTTGCTTCAACTTCGAATCCCATTCTGGCACCATGTCGCTTGTCTCATGTATTCAAACGAGATGATGAAGCCGTGTGTGGGTTCAAGATATTTATTGTACATAAACTTGTTAGAAACTGTAAATGGAATATGTACTTAAGTTAACTGATTCACTCATTACTTCAAACACACTCGCAAGTGCATCTCCTTTCATGACTGCATTCACACTGGCTGACCGTACAAAATGGTATTCTTGCACGTGCTCAGTACTTATATGCATGTACTGTCTAGCTACAGTGGCTGACTAGGAACAATACACACAATGATCTACACAATCTTAACATCCCAACATTTGATGCTCTCCAGGTCTTAGCTTCATCGTGATATCCTAACTATCTGGTTGTTGGTGAGTGATCCATGCATGAAAGTCTGATATTTTTATTACAAATACTTTGGAGATTTAGGGTTACTATATATAATAACTTGTGGCAATCTCTGTTTATGGGTATGACAGGATGGTTGAGTGTAGTGGGTCCTGAATTAGGGTGTGTGTCACTGCATTAAGGTATAGTGGAGAGCTTGAAAGTGTGACATGCTAGCTTTTGGTTAGTGGTAGGTTTGGTGTGACTTATTTGAAGATTTGCAGTAGAGAGGTTTAGTCGAATAAACTGTTTTTTATATATTGGGGAGATAGGTTTAATTTTGTGTTGGAGGAGGGGATTTAGTTGATATAGGCTAGGGGAGAGATGTATGTATATCAGTTGGGTGGAATAGGCAAGGAAGTAGAGGTAGCAGAGGTGGCAGAATAATTAGTGGAGAGGAAAATGGGGTTTGGAACAGTGAGATGTATTAGATATAAGAAGTGTAAAAATAGTATAAAAGTAGGGAAGAGAGTATGAGTGTAGTGGATAAAAGCATGATTGTTAACTTTATAGAGGTGTGGGGTAAGCATTAGTAGAATCAAGAGCAGGAGTTATTTTAATGCTGTGGTTGAGTAATAACTGAAAGTATAAGGTAAGTGGGCTAGTACAGAGGGAGAAGATACAGCTTGTGTATGGAAGGTACTACAGTGAGTGAGTGTAGAGTAAGAAAAGGAAGTAAGGTAATCAGAAGTGGAACATGGAGTAAATGGAGTATAATCTAGTGGCCTGGTGGGGTTAGGTAAGGGCAAGAGTCAGCTGAGGAAGGAATGTATGTAATTATAGTAGTTGAAGAGATTGTTCAGGTATGATAGGCAGGAATGGTATATGGAGGAAGTATGTTGTGAGGAAATGGCAAAGATCAATGTGAGTGGTAGGTGGAATGAGTGAAGGTGGTAGGATGGAGTCAGTGGGAGAAGGAGATAGTTAAGTATAAGTGTAAGGATTGTGGGGGTGGGTGGGAATGGGAGTAGGGTAGGGGAGTGGAGTGAGCCTGAGCATTGCAAGGGAAAACGGAGTGGGTAGAACCCATGAATCTAATCCAGGCAATAGGAAATACTATCAGTTCCTCCTGTTGCAGCAGGTCAGTCCCAGCAGTAAGGTGTAGCAGTTTCAGTAGAGATGCCTAAACTAGTGGACAGAATAGAAAGGCAGCAACATAGTGACTGGGATTGGGGAAATGAACAATTGCAGAACAGCTAGCAGCAAAACTGTTTGGGGTAAGGGAATGTGTTAACTAAGCTATAGCATCCCAGTGGGTGTGCACGACAGTTTACAGTTGTAGGTTGAATATTTTAGATAGAAATAAACAAACATGGAAGAGAGGTACAAAATAACATAGGAAGGAAGCGCAATGTGGTCAGTAGGTTGTCCACTCTGGTTAAGTAGGGTCACAATCTTGCAGTGGAAGGAGACTTTAAGCATTTGTAAAAATAAAAAACAGATAGAGTAAGAGGAATATTACAGTAGCTGAGAGAATAAGAAAAAAACATTAAATGGGATTCAACAGTAATTGCTGAAAAGAAGAAAAAATATTAATGAGCCTATTATATGACTAGCTATCTACATAGCATAATATAATATAGTAAAACTAACAGTGGTCTTATAAAAACTAAGACAATAGAGATAAAAGAATTGCCAAGATTAGGCTGAAGGGTTTATGAAAAAGCAACAATGGAACACCTAATCCACCTAGGACAGGAGGTATTTTAGTGAGGAACCTCTGTGGACTTTCCAATTGCTGGATATGCCTGGTTAAGTACATACCAAAGGGAGCACTGTAGGTTCATAGGTAGGTAATAGGCTATCGGCCAAAGGGCCTACATAAGCCTAGCCAGCAAGGTTCCATAGCTTACGCCACCCAAGAAAGTTATTTTCCTGTGCCACTGTCCAGCAGAGACACAGAAGTGATTCCCGGGGTGTATTTCCTATTTCCCATCCACTCATCAAGATTTTTCTTGAAGAGTGCTAATGAAGAACTTTGCTTGACATAGATGGGTAGCTTGTTCCAGAGTATAGGAAGTCTCTGGGATGGGAATCTATCCCTCCAGCATGTACTGTTTATTGTGGTGACAAGGTTTAGGTCCCTAGAGTTTGTAGCTCGGAGGGATTGGGATTTCTTTAGGTGCAGCATGTCCAACAGCTCTGGGTTTGACATAGCTTTATATGTTAGGCAGAGATCACCTTGGAGTAGGCGATATGCTATGGAGTAAAGCTGGAGTTTTTTGAGGCGGTCAGTGTAGGGCATTTGTTTGAGGCCAGTAATCCTCTTTGTGAGGTACGTCTGTGGCCTTTCCAGCTGCTGCAGATGTCTTGTGAGGTACATTCCAAAAGAGGCGTTGTACTCTATAATGGGTCTAATGAGTGACGAGTAGAGGGGAACAATGACCTCTTTTTTCCTGGATGAGAACACTTTTATGATGAGGTGTGCCATGTAGAAGGACTTCCTGACTACTGTGGTGATGTGACTATCAAAGGAGAGACTACTGTCCACCCGGGTCCCAAGGTCTCTTATCACGCATTCAGTGTTAAGTAGATTGCTACCTATGAGGTACACAATGATAGGTCTGATGAATGCCAAATACATTAGAATAATGACTTCCTTGGATCTAGATGCCATACCTTTGTTTATAAGTTGCACAACATAGAATGATTTCCTCACTGCTGTAGCCACATGATGGTCAAAGAAAACTGTAATAGAACTTGCGGTGTAAATACAAATTGGGTGGCTCTGCCATCAAAATCACTGTTGTTAGTTAAATTTAGGGTTTCAGTATGTCCTCCCTTATTCAATATTGGTTTGAAAATGCCCAACCTCGTCTTTGTAGTGACTTCAGTCATTACCTGATTCACTAAATATGTGGGTTAGGCTGTTTTCAAAAACATTTTCTTGAGTAATTCACACTCAGCCCAAAAAGTTGTTTCTAATGAGGACATCCTTTCTACCCTTACAAGTTATCCCTTAATGACAGCTTTCTTTTGGTGATGGGGATGGGAGGTGTTAAAATGCAAAAAGTGTTCATGGAAAACATTCAGTTCACCCATATCGGTGGACGAAAGACCTAACAAATAAATCTTTGAAAATATTGGAGTTTTGCTTTTTTGCCTTCTGTTTAAGTTTTGGAATATTAGAGGATCAAAAATAACCATGCCCCTTGACTATCTAAGCATACTAGAATTCTCATTCATGCGAGAGACAAAATGTGAAAGTTATGGCAAGCACACAGAAACACCTCAGAACTATTAAAATTCAAACAACTCAGCAACCAGGTAAAGAAGCTAGTCAACAAAAATAAAAAAAAGAACATTACCTAAAACTTCAGTCCAGTCACAAGCAGAACCCAAGAAATTCTGGAATTCTGGTGCTTCACTACTTAACCCAGGCAAGAAAAAAAAAACCCTGCCCTCACCCTGACAAATCTCCAGAAGAAATAGCCTCTCTTTTTAATATTTTTTATCAACTCCATAGCTGACATCACAGCAAAATTCTCCCAATCAAATCACTCCACTTGCTATACATCCTCATCTAAATTACCCACTTACTCCCCCTCCCCTACTCAAACACAACATTCATAAAAACCCAATACCCACTCAATTTCCATTTTTACTCTACATCCCATCTCAATATCCACTATAAAAAGACTACTAAAGCTAAAACATTACTCTAACGCCTCTAATAACATACTCTCAGAATACCTAAAAATTGCCACTGACAGTATCACTTACCCCATAAGCATACTTCTCAATAGAGCCATCCTTGAGGTCTAGGTTTCCAAAACCTGGGAAAAGGCATTCATTCTCCCTCTCCATAAAGGTGGCATTGATACTGACATCATTAACTTCCAACCCATTGCAATTCTTTCCCCTTGCTCCAAAATCTTTGAAAAGTGCATCAGTATTCAACTTCGGTGCTATCTTCTTGACAAATAATTTCGTCCTCACAGCATGGCTTCAGACCTGGCCACAGTACTACAACTGCCTTTCTCTCCTTCACAGATACAGTCAACAGAGCCCATGACACTGGCAAAATTGTCTCCACCCTCTTCCTTGACCTTGATCAAAAATATTCCACACTGTTTCTTATTCTTTATTCATCACCCAGCTTTCTACGATGGTTCTTTCCCTCCCCACACTCAACTTGTTCTCTAGTTACTTAACTGAAAGGCAACAGGTTGTCAGATGGTAAAACTCCATCTCTCATGTTCTCAACACCCCTGCCGGAGTTCCCCAAGGCTCTATACTTGGACCACTCTTATTTAGCATAATCATAAACAGTTTCCACTCATCTTTGCCTCAAGGATCTGTTATTCAATACACAGATAACTCTACTGTTGTCTGCTCAGTTAACTCCATCTCCAATCTACTACAACTCAACTAACTCAAAAGGCTTTCTCCTCCACTGAATTCTGGATGCACATCAATCACCTAGCCCTGAACCCAAATAAAACCAAAATTATTTGATTCACCTGCAAGAAAACAGCCCACATAAATAAAACTGAGTTCACCATCTATTCTCATAGTAACACAGTCGTTAACCACATAAAGCTCCTTGGAGTCACTATCGATGAATACCTGAAATTTGACCTGCATATACAACACAACATTCACAAAACACATCATAAACTTGGAATCCTCTATAGACATAATCAGTTCCTAAGCCCATCCACAAAAGTAACCCTAGCCACAACTTACCTATTACCCCCCCCCCCATGGTGCCACTCTACTCACCAACATCCAAAGCTCTTCAAAATCCAAACTTGAGACATGCTACAATAAAACTGCTAAATTTACAACTAATTCTAAATACTCCACCCATCACTGCACTGCTCTTAAGTCACTGAAATGGCTAGAGCTACCAAACTATTTCCCCTATTTGCAACTAACCACAGCTCACAAAATGCTCCTTAAACTCCTAGATTGTCCTGCCCTGAGTTCTATATTTAGCTACCATCACCCAAACAGGCCCATTAGATTGGGGGATCAGAAGCTCTTGCAGGTTCACAAACCTAACCTCCCATCTGGCCAGCTTCTTTATTCATGCTCTATAGCTAAACACTGGAATGCTCTACCTCCATCAGTAAGAACAACTCAAAATCCTGCTTCTTCAAAACTCCCCTTCACAAGCACCTATCCTCAGTCTGGATGTGCAGCTGCACCAAGCCCCCCCCCCAGAATATGTATACTACTCTATCTGCTACCAACCGTTTCCTTTATATGGTGAGAAAATACTACTGTAGACTGAGATTATAGAGAAATTACAAAATGCAAACCTTTATTTATACTGCTTGATTGTCCAGATTATACTACTCTGCATTTCTCTTATGGTTTTACTCTATATTTTGTACATAATATTTTCTTTGCAATTCATATTTTTGTAACTCAGTTTATTAAATTCATGTACTATGGAGCTTTTCTCCCAATGCCTCCACTGAAAATGGGATCTCTGTGGCCCAGTGGACTTTCCCTGAAAACAAAATGCAAATAAATATAGAAAGAAAAAAATACAGGATGTAAGTAACATGTCATATGCAGACCACCTTAAGGCCCTATCCCTGTATTCTGCCTCTTACCGACTGTTGAGGGGAACTCAATGCTTGGCATACAAGGCATTGTCAAACCCCACACTGACAGATCTATTGCATATCTGCAAAACAAACATCAGCAGAATTACCCATTCTGAAATTTAAAACCTTACCTGGATATAAATAGGACCTGCTGGAGAGACAGGTATGTATCCCATAGACTACCTCTTCTCTGGAACAGGCTCCTCATCCATGTGAAGCAAAGTGTAACTTGGACAACTGGATGGGGAACAGGAAATTCATCCTTGGCTTAGCAGCTAAGTCTATATTGGACATAAGCAGCCTGTAAATGGTTCATCTCCGAGGCCCCTACTTGCAAATGGTTCCTCTCCCAGGCCTCTGCTTACACTTATCAAGGGTACCAGAACTTGTCAGAGATCTGCGATGCATGACTAGGCTTAAAAAGGCCCTTTTGGTAGTTAGCCTAGTAAACACCTATGAACATATGAACAAGATATTTTGGGGAACATGGATATATGCTCACTTTAAATCCTAAAAGCACACATAGGCAGCAAACTCCAGTGAAACTGAAATATCTAAAAGGGCAAGGATTTAATCCAATTTTCCATGAGAAAAAAAAAAATCCCATTAGTCCTCCAGAATGAAAGGATCAGCTGTTAGATAAAGTCTCCTTTCTATCACTGTGATATTTCCCAGGCAAGCTGAGAAATGCAATGCTTCTGTAATTAGAATGCACGTTCTTGTCCTCCCTTTTTAAAAGAAAGGACCATTAGTCAACTGTTCTGGTTGGTCAAATGGTTAAGGTGTTTACTTCACAAAAGCAAGATGTAAGGTTTGATCCTCATAAAAGGAAAATTGGTTGGGCTTAAAATGGCTCACAAGGGCATTTAGCCTAGTACTTACCTATAAACCTGTAAGTCCACTCAGGAGGTACTGTTCCAGGCTTCTCTGCAACTTGTTAACCAAAACCTCCATCACTTTCCTGCGCCTTACGACAGCACTGCTTTTTAATCACTGCAGTAACCTCATCAACTGAAGTGAATCTAGTTTTACCAACTGCTTCTTGTATTGCCTCCTCCTCCTCCTAGGAATGTCTGTCAACCAGTTTCAGGATTTCCTCAATTTCTCCTTCCTTCTTTCAACAATGTCACCACCTGAGGTGAGTGTTTTTCCACCCTTGTGGAAAACATTCTCGGCAACGTGCTGCTTGCCCTTCCCAGGTCACTGGAAAGTTTGTCAGAATTTACCTGAGGTGAATTATTAAATGAAAATAAAAAAATAAATAAACTTGAACATATAATATCAAAATTGCAGTTTACATATCTGTTAAGATAAAAGTTTCCATTGAAATGTACATAGGTTGACCAGTGATGTCCTAAATTATCAAGTCCCAGGCTACATCAGCAATCTACTGTTGCTAGGCAACCTTAGCCACTGATGCTGCTGACCAAAGTAGAGACTTCCAAACACCCCTGGGGTGTAGCTGGAGTCCACAAGTCTGTTGGTTGTCATCCATATTTTAATGTGGCAGCCACCTTGTGGAATGTTAGAAGTGCTGTAACCTGGAACGACATTAAAAATTACTAAAACTAGTTATTTTATTCAGGCATACAATTTTAATTGACCATATTTAATCTAATTCTGTCAATATACTGCAGTACTAAGCAATTATTTATTCATGCATTTGATTTATCTCGCAGCTGCTTTGGTAAAATAAACTGTAAAGAAAACAAAGTTCATGCTTAGTTTTATCTAGGAAGCTGTAACAAGAACCTCATATACAATGTTTTTGTGCGTAAACAAAGAGGAAGAAGAAAAACATGCTTCTAGAGTCTGAGATGTCAGATTAGCCTGGAAGTGAGTCATGCAGATCAAGTAATTAAGAGACGTAAGTGTGACAATTATGGCACTTAGTCCTTTTACAGTATAGCACTCAAGTAGTGATTCACTGTCAGGGCTGGGGGCAGTGGAGATGTTGGACATCGGTGGTTTGTGCTGAGCATGAGAAAGGACATAAAAACATGCCTTTGGATTTCTTTCTGAAAATCAGAATTTGCTGTTTAAATATGATTGGCAGTGTTAGGAGCTCAAGAGTGTGGGTATTTCCAGACTATTTGTATTGTATCTCCTAATGTTAGGGGTGAGGGAAAAAGTGACCTGGGACACCATATTTTGTCTCTCAGCACAGTTAAAAGTATCCTTTAATATCCCAGGAGCCTCTTTAAAGGAAATAATATCACCAGGAGAAGAAGGTCAGGATGATAGCTCACCCCTCTCAGTTCCTGACAGGATATACTTACACTGCACATATTTCATACTAAAGAAAGATTTAGAGGGATAGGAGAAGAAATCTGCTTCCTGCAATGATGACCATAAGGCCAATGCTACCCTCCATTAGAGGACAGGTATAAAGGAAAGTAAAAGTTAAGCAGCACTGATATGCTACAAGGAGAGACATGTCAGGCCTGTGCTGCAGGTGAGATTGGGACCCTCTCTAATGCCGCCTTTGGTTACCTGTTTCTGCCAAACACAATGAGGAGAAATTCTCAGTGTTACCTGTGATCCTCTGACTGACGCAGAAATGTGGAATAAAGCAATGTGATAGTCCTTGTGGACTGGATTCATAGCCTAGGCTTATAGTGAGGAAATGTGTTCCTATTAATCTATCAAAGTTAGCGAACTTGTTCCCCTGTGAAAGTGTGATAGATGATCTTGGCTGCAATGTCAGCCTGGGATGTGCTTTCAATAGTGTGGTTAGCAATGACCCTCTCCTCTGCATATTTTTAGATTCTACCTTGTGTGTGTGTGTGTGTGTGTGTGTGTGTGTGTGTGTGTGTGTGTGTGTGTGTGTGTGTGTGTGTGTGTGTGTGTGCGCGTGTGTGTGTGTCCTTTTGGTGGGTATGATTGCATTCAATGCCCTCAGACTGCACCTTTGAGTCATTCCATTTCTTCTACTCATCTGCCATTTCCATCTCTACAAATAAATACGTGGGCTTTGTACAATGACTGATGGAAACAGCGAATGGTTTAATTAAATTGGAAGTACCAGCAGCAGTAGCAGATATTGTGCAAAGGTGCAAAGATGCAAAACAGAACAAGCAAAGAGTAATGGTTTTGCTTTGGTTTATTTTGGTATCGGATGACAACACAGGCACCTAACAACCTTAGGCTTACATTTTTTTTTTTTTGCCACTGAATGCAAACACTTTCATGTATAGAATATAAGGAGAACATCTGAATAGTATTAAGTAATAGTAATGAACCAGAGGCCCTGACAGGAACCCTGACAGTGAGCATAACCTTTAAGAAAGTGTTGGACTCCAGTATGGACACTGGGGGGCTTTGAACCCCTGAGTGTATTTTTAATTTGTCACATTTTGAGCAGCAGTAGAAGAAAACTCCAGTAGTGAAAAGCTTCAGAATCTCCCATTTCTTTGGATGCTGCTACCATTCATTTTCTAAAGAAATGCTATTGTTGTCAGCTCAGTATCTTTAAACAGAAGACAGGTAAGGGCACCCTTGCCCACCTAGTCTGACAGCTTTCTTATTATAAACCACAGATTCTGCTTAACCAGCAGTTTATTCTTCGTTTTTATCCCATCTCTGATAAGGAATGAATTATGTTTGTATTATACATTCTTGAATTTGTTTGCTGTGTTAAATTTTGCCGGGTCATACATGCAGTCCCACGGAAGCATTAACGACATGAAAGAGTGAGTTTGTGGATTTTTATTTTTTATTAAAGTGCGTTAGCAAGTTCTCCCTAGTCTGTGCAGATGTTAGTGTGACACACTAGCCAAGTCTCATGTTCAGCTTTTTTGCTGCTTTCTACTTGTTTTTAAGCAGATAAGTCCACGAGGCCCGTGGCTTTTAGTGGCAACCCAGAAGTACTTTTAAATCAAGTGACTTGCTTGGAGTCATTCAGCAGACAAATGAAGCTGAAATAATGAAATCTTTGAGTGCATGAATGCATCTTGCTAATAGCCTTAAGCCTGGAACTGACAGCACTTTGAACATCATGATCATGTTTTCACTATTTTGTGAGATAAATAAATGACATCCCGCTATTTTGGGGGGGTATTGTAGGAGAGGACCTTTAATAAGACATAATAAGCTGAGATGGCTGTCAGGTAACCATTGGTTTCAGCACATTACATGAGATAGGAAAGCTGAGAATTTCATTAATAATTGAGATACCCTTCATAGTAACACTTGCAATGGAACAGACATGACTGAAACCTTCTAATCAGATATTGGACAAAGGAATAATCAATCTCTTAGAGGCTTTCACTAAGTAGCCCTCACTGTCCAACATAGACTCTTAGTAATGCAGTCATGTTATGCTACAGTTTAAGAAATTAAAAGCTGAGAAAATTGTCCTTATGGATGTAGCTTTAATCATTAATGTAAGCATTACTAGAAAACAAAGATGAGTGTAGCATGGGTCATGAAAAGGCAAAATATTCCATGAAGCCCAGGGGAATTTGACCTGAATTTTTTTTGTTAGGATACCATATATATAACCAATCAAACTCATACATATGCTTTTCCCCTACAAGTCTAAAACTATGACAACAACATGCAAAACTCAAAAATAGAAGAGTATCTCAACCAATCCTTTATCAGTAGGTTCTTATGAGCCCGTGCTGTCATTTTGTGAAAAAAAGATAAAAACATAACCTGTGGATTGTCTGGCACCTTATAGAAATCTGTGCCCAGGCTGTCAAACCTTGGGGCCTTTATAGGTTCATAGATTCATAGGTAGGTACTAGGCTATTGGCCCTAGGGCCTATACAAGCCTAGCCAAAAAGGTACCCTGGCTTTCGTTACCCAAAAAATTATTTTCCTGTGCCCCTGTCAAGCAGAACCATAGAAGTGATCCTTGGGGTGAATTTTCTATTACCCATAAAATCATCAAGATTTTTCTTGAAGAGTGCTAATGAGGAGTTCTGTTTGACATAGATAGGTAGTCTGTTCCAGAGTATGGGAAGTCTCTGGGACAGGAATCTATCCCTCCAGCATGTTCTGTTTATTGTGGTGACAAGGTTTAGGTCCCTAGAGCCTGTAGCTCGGAGGGACTGGGATTTCTTTAAGTGGAGTATGACCAACAGCTCTGGGTTTGACATAGCTTTGTATGTTAGGCAGAGATCGCCTCTGAGTAGGTGATATGTGACGGAGTAAAGCTGGAGTTTTTTGAGTCAGTCTGTGTAGGGCATCTGTTTGAGGCCAGTAATCCTCTTTGTGAGGTATTTCTGCGGCCTTTCCAATTGTTGTAGATGTCTTGTGAGGTACATACCAAAAGGGGTGTTGTACTCTATAATGGGTCTAATGAGTGATGAGTAGAGGGGAACAATGACCTCTTTTTTTCTGGATGAGAAACCTTTTGTGATGAGGTGTGCCACAGAGAAGGATTTCCTGACCACTGTGGCGATGTGATTATCAAAGGAGAGACTACTGTCCACCAGTGTCCCAAGGTCTCTTATCACACTTTCGGTGTTAAGTAGACTACCGCCTATGTGGTAGTTCATGGGTACAGAGTTTTTACCAAAGGGGATGACAATGCACCTTTTGGCATTGAGCTTGAGACCATGGCTTTGACATCAGGCATCTGTCTCAGTGATGCCCTTTTATAGGATGTCCACATTGTTAGGAGTTTCGATTATGGCTCCTAGTTTGCAGTCATCTGCATATTTAGTTAGCCAAAGACCTTCTGTGTTAGCCTGTACTTCAGAGAAGTAGATACCAAGCAGGAGAGGACCCAGGACTGAACCCTGTGGTACTTCACTTGTCACTGGTCTGAAGTCTGATTTGGAGTCTGCTACTTTCACAGTGTGGGTTCTGTCAGTAAGCCAGTCGGCAACCCATCTTGTAACATAGGGATTTAGACCTAGTTTAGTGAGTTTATCTATAATTCCAGAATGGGGGATGGTGCTGAATGCCTTGGCGAGATCTAGATAGGCTGTGTGAACCACCTTACCCTCATCTATGGCTTTGTTGACTGCTTCAAAGAAGTCTATCAGGTTTAGGAGACATGATCTGCCTTTTACAAACCCAAACTGTGTGGGGTCCAGAGTTTGGAGATCTCCTATGTCTTTGTTTACGAGTTCCATGATGATACGTTCCATGACCTTGCAGACCAGGCTCATCAGGCTAATGGGGCGGTAGTTCCCAGGGTCTGTTGTGGCCCCCCACCTTTGTGGAGTGGGATAATTGCCACGGTGCGCCATTTAATGGGCACAAAGCCTGAGGTGAGGCTATGATTGAACATGGTACTTAGGTGGGGTGCTAGTTCATTCTGTAGTTCATGCAGAAGGCAGCCTGGGATGTTGTCAGGTCCTATGGATGCTGTGTTCTTGGCTTTGGAGAGTGAGGTTTTTACCTGTGCAGCCATGGTTACAGGAACTTTGCATTCTTCTGGTATAAAGATGGGCCCTTTAGGGGGTGAGAGTGGGGTAAAGTTAGCACTGAACCTATCTGCCAGGATGTTGGCAATATCAGTTGGTTCTCTATATTTAGTGCCATTGTGCTGTAACTCAGAGCAGATCTGAGTGTTGCCATTGAGATTCTTGACATAGCTATAGAATGCTTTGTGGTTGTCTTTAGAATCAGTGGCAATTTTGTTTTCATAACTAGCTTTGGAGGATTTTATGAAGGATCTCACAGCTTCTTACTGAGGCTGACCAGGGAGTTCCTCCAATTGTGGGATTTTACTCTTTTTTGCAACAGTTTCTTTCTTCTGTTGTAGAGTTTGTTTATGACAGACGACCACCAGATTGGCTTCCTTTTTTTGGAGGATAGCATTTTGGTTCTGTTAGGGGTAGCACGATCCATGCACTCATGTAAGTGCTTATAAAGTGCATTTGTGTAGGATTCAGCAGTTGTACCTCTATTTTCCATCTGCATGGGTGTCGTGAAGTTTGCCACTTCTGTCTTAAGAAGTGTGAAGTTGGCTTTGGAGAAATTTTTTACAGTTGTTTTCCTAATGTAGGGAGGAGTGGGATGTGGATGTCTAGAGTGATTAGCTTGTGGTCGGATCTGACCAATGAGGAGCTGACCTCTGGTGTGGAACACTGGTTGCCCATGTTGGTGATGACCAGGTCTAGGATATTGCTGCCTCTGGTGGTGGTGTGGATAAGTCGATCCAAGGCGTTGGAATTGTAGAATTCCAGAAAACGCTGAACAAAAGAGTCTCAGGTCATTCACACCAACATGGACAATGACAGAGTCATATTTGTACTTGTTGTGGAGTGACCTGAGTGTGTGCGTTATGTGGCGGATCCTGGCACCCGACAGGCAGCTGACAGTAACTTTCTCCTTGTTTAGCCTGGTGAGTGGAACATCAGTGTGCCTGACTATAGAGTCACCTATGACTAGAGTGTTGGGTATGTTATGCCTTATGGGCTGTAGTTGAGTGGCACACTGAGTATGTGGGCTATGTGTCATTTGGGTTGTGTTGGGGGGTGGAGGTTGCCTGCATTTCTGCTTTGGAGGTCTTGGTTGTTTGGGCAGATTTTTACTGAGAACCTCCACGAACGTAGGTGTGTGTTTTGTGCTTCTGTGGTGAAGAGAGCTTTGCTTCCAGTTTGGCCATATAAGTGCATCTCTCACAGGTCGTAGTGTTGGATAGTAGGAGGAGATGGTTGTCTGATTACAGAGGACAATTGCTGCATTGTCCCAAGATGTTCAGATTCATCAGGTAGACAGGAGAAAACACCGGGAGCTGACCTTTAGACATGCCTGGATAGTTGCTTATTTATTAAGTACTAAAAACTGTTTTCCTCTAGGCAAGTGAAGAAAGTTGAGTGCTGTAGTAATTTGTAGCTTATTTAGTGCTTACAACAAGTGCTGAACAAGTGTTGAGCTCAAAGAAACAGATTTGAGTACTAAAACTAAAAAGCTTGCTAGTTGCAAGGGAAAATTTGAAGAGCACACTTTATGGCGCCAGGAATAGTTTAACCCTAGTTAAGTGTGTGTGTGTGTGGGGGGGGGGGGGCTCATGAGTTCACAAACAGGCCTGAACACAGAAAATCTGTATCTGGGCAAGACCTGCCACAGGGAAAGGGGGGGAGCAACCTTTCCCGCAAATAACTCTCAAACTGCCCCTTGAGTCTCCATCACAGAAATATCTGCATTAATTTAATATCTTCCCTAGACAACTTCATAGTAAAAACCCTCAGAAAACTCCTTACAATGATCCCTGGATGGTTTATTACACTGAGAAGGGTTTCTACCATATTCCTTGGCAAAAACACCATTAATTCTCTGTTGGGATGTAATTATATTTCCATTCTGCTTTTCAGCGCTTGCTATAGATAAGTCCCTGATGCGCTCTTGACGACTCACTAGCATCTTAGGAGAAGTTATCCCTTATGCCCAGAAGAACGTTCTATACCTTTCCCATTTAGCCTACATTTTTTTAGTTCTGCTTCTTTATATCTAGAGTTTAGAGGTATAATTTTTTGTGTAAATTTCTGTGTTTTGGCAATGTGACTTATTATATTACTTCTCCAAATAACTTATTATCTCCATCTACTGACCTTTAATTTCTGTCTCCCACCTCACTTGTCCCCTTTGAAGTTTTTTTGCAAAATTCTTGCAATACTTGAGTAATGATAATCCAGTTAGCCTTCCCTTGGGATCATTAATAAACTCCCGCAGCCCGGAACTTAGTTATCCAATCCCCAAGCAAAATTAGTTGTGTCCTAAGATTTCACCCATAAATGGCCTAATTTCCATTGAAAGGTTTTCCCCCTGCTTAACTGACCTTCTTCCAAGTCAACCCTAACTAGGCTATGGGGCAATTAAATAGACTGTCACAACTAAGTATCTTTAACTTGTGATGTGAATTCTAATGTTTCAGAGTATAAAACCCTCCATGCATCTACCAAGTCCAAAGACGTCATCCCCGTGCAAAGTGCCCTAGATTTCCATGGATATCTATCTACTCCCCACAGAATTCTATTTAACCAAGGGATCTAGAGTATAAATGAAAGGGCCCATAATAAAAACCTAACACCACAACTCCTATCTTAGTTTCCCTGGTGACAATAATCTAATGTACTCTCCAACCCAATGACAAGTGTATTAACAGTGCTACCCCTCTTCTCGCTGATTGGGCAGAACTATAAAAGACCTCTTCTTTCCACCTCCTGCTCAAATAGCTCAATGGCACTTTCAACCTAGTTTTCTGTAAAAAGACAATTGCTATCACCTCTTTTCCTAACAACGAGATAACTATTCTGGCTTTCACCAGGCATTAATGCCCTCACATTAAGAGCCACTACCCACTCAAGGATGGCCTGCTGTTGCGCTTCTTTTTTTTGAGCATGTGACTCACTCCAACATGCACTCTATCATTTCATGTGCCTTTAAACGTTTTACTATCAAAATGTCGATCGCCCATCGTCGAAAGTACATACTGTCGACTCCTTTATGCGAAAGCTGTAATGCCGATTCCTCAAGATATCGAACTAAAACACCGAACGTCGACATTTCCGGCCACTACACCACAAAACAAGTGCTACCATGGGTCCAACGGGGGGACGAGATTTTGCATTTTGGAATATTGGTGTTCGACATCCCAACAGTCACTGTTCTGAGTTCGCGTTAGTGGTGTCAACGATGGGCGATCGACATTTTGATAGTAAACCCCTTTAAACAACCCTCTAAAAGGTATCATACTGATCGTTAAAAAAAGAAGAAAGGTATATAACCTTATTCTAGCTCAACAAAGTCTATTATACCGTGACACCCCATTAATATTCCAAAACGTGCACGCTGATTGGCCAGCGTGCACGTTGTAAATCGATTTATACTAATGGAAAAAGGTCCGGTCACCCGGACTTTTTCCATTAGTATAAGTCTTTTTTAAAACACTATCTCGCTATGTTAAAGGAGTTTAACATAGCGACACAGGTTTAAAAAAAGCAACGGAGATCTCCGTTGCTTTTTTTTAAAGCTGTCTCGCTATGTTAAACTCCTTTAACATAATGACACAGTGTGTAAAAAGCAACGGAGATCTTGCTTTCTCCATTGCTTCTTTTTTTTAAACCTGTCTCGCTATGTTAAATGGGTTTAACATAGTGAGACAGCTTTACAGAGGAATCTTTTGCATTGGATGTTGTGAATTTTTGTCGTTTGTTAAACTTGAAGTTATTTTTTGGTGACAGTGATGTCAATTATGATCATGATAGGTTTATATATCACAGATCGAACTTCTGTCCACCCATGCATCAGATGGTGCTGCAATTTCAGAACAGTGTACTTAAGGATTTGCATTTTTTGAGTTCGGATATTTCATTACAACATAATAATCTTTCTTTGGATGAAAGACAAGCCATTTTTGAACTTCAAAACAATAGAGAAATTGTGATAATTTCAGCTGACAAAGGTGGGGCTGTGGTGGTACTAAACTGGATTGATTATGACAGGGAAGCATTACGACAATTAAATGATGTTAGATATTACTCACATATGGTGATTGATCCAACTCAGATGTTTAAGAAACAAATTGAGACATTTCTTAGACAGGCTAAGGATGAGGCTATTATTTCTGATGATATCATGAATCAACTTTTGGTTCATGATCCCATTAACCAATACATATATTTTCTGCCTAAAGTTCACAAGGATCTTTTACATCCACCTGGCAGACCTATTGTATCGGGTAAGGGTTATATTACGGAACCCCTCTCCTTATTCTTGACTAAATACTTAAAGCCTTTGCTCACCAACATCCGATCACGGCTACAAGATACAACGAATTTTTTGCAGATTATTTCCAACACACAACTTGATCCAGATTGGTTTCTATGTTCCCTAGACGTAAGTGCCTTGTATACCAACATTTCACACAAGGATGGGCTGCTTGCCTTGGCTTATTGGCATGAAGTCTCTAACTTATATGGTTTTGACTTCAATAAATTTTTGGTGGATTTGGCACATTATGTCCTCACCAGCAATGTCTTTTATTACAAAGAACAATGCTTTTGGCAAACCAAAGGGACAGCGATGGGGGCATCTTTTGCCCCAATATATGCTGATCTCTTTATGGCATTTGTTGAGAAACATCTAATTTATGATGATAAGAGGAACATATTTCTGGAAGGGATTGATATATGGAGACGGTATCTTGATGATGTGTGGTTGGTGTGGAGAGGGGATGAAGGCTCATTATTAGACTTTGTGACATATCTCAACAACAATGAATGGGGCTTACATTTCACTATCAACTATGATAAGGAAACCATTACATTTCTGGACGTCCTCATTCAGAGGGCACCTGATCATACATTATCAACTGAGATATACAGGAAGTTTCCAGAATACAATACAATTTTACATGCTTCTAGTTATCATCCACCCCACATTGCACGCAATATACCTAAGTCACAATTCATACGTGCAAAACGCATCTGTTCTGAGGACAGCACCTACCTGAAACACAAATCAGACATTACCAATAGATTTAGATCACGTGGTTACAGAAGTGGTAATATTGCTATGGCCAGCAACAAGGTTAGCTCTTTGAATAGAAGTGATCTATTAACATATAAGACACGTACCAACTCCACTGGTCAACCCCTTAGATTTACTACCACGTTTGCACGTAATTCAAATCGTCTTAGCCATAGTGTAAGGCGACATTGGAATATTTTACAATGTGACATGGAGTTAAACAGTATCATTCCTGAAAGCTGTCTTTTTTCTTACAGAAAAGGGAAGAATTTAAACTCCTTTTTTAATCATTATAAACATAGAGACAACAAATCATCTGAATTGATACAAACAACATTGACAGAGGAGCCCTTAGAGGGGTGTTTTCCTTGTGGACATTGCAACAATTGCAAATACATACAAAAGTCCAAACAATTTTCTACTCGTAATTGTCCAAAAGTTTTTGATTTAGAATTCCTTTCCAACTGTTCCAGTGATTGGATAATTTATTTAGCTTCGTGCAGTTGCGGTGCTTTTTATGTTGGACAAACATCCCGACCCCTTAGGATTAGAATCTCTGAACATCAAAGTAATATTAAACAAAAGAAGATATACAATGCTTTGTATAAATACACCACAGCACATCCAACAAGTAAATTTAATTTTATCATTATTGATATGATTTTTGGTAACAGGGCCAATAAATTTCAGTGGCACTCTATTCTTAATGCAAAGGAAAGGAAATGGATAATCAGATTAGGTGCATTGTTCCCACCAGGACTTAATGAACATTTGTGAATATCAACCAATGAGATTGTTGCTATTAGTATATATTCAGCTATTGTCTTTTGTATTCACTTTTTGTACACTGAAGAAGGCTGTGCTATGCCAGCCGAAACCGGTTTGTAATATGCTGTGATTTTCATTTAATACAATTTTTCTGTCACCGTTTTGCTGGCTCTGCATCTTTTTGTTACAGCTTTAAAAAAAGCAACGGAGAATCTCCGTTGCTTATTTTAAAGCTGTCTCGCTATGTTAAACCCATTTAACATAGCGAAACAGTAAAAAGCAATGGAGATCTTGCTTTCTCCATTGCTTTTGCCCACAGCTCTGATGTACTGTGTAGGCATACGCATGCGCAGTACATCAGAACTACCGCGGAATACCAGACAGCTGCGGAAGGGCAGCAAGGAGGCATTATACAATGCCATTATTTAAGAAAAGTAATTATTTTTTTTCTTAAATAATGTCATTGTATAATAGCAATAACCCACTTCTGGGTGTGGTTAATGCTGGATTTACCCACGGTTGGCTTTGTTTGGTCCCTCGGGCGAAACCACGCCAACCGTGGGTGAATCCAGCATTACCCACACCCAGGCGTGGGTTATTGCTATAATACACCCCTTAAATTTCTCTTAATAACACCCTTATAAAGAACAAGACACAGAGTGGGATAAGACTGATTGCCAAGCCTGACACTCAAAAGCTCTAATGTCAATGCTTTCAACAACAGACAATCATGCTTCACTAACCAGATATAACCAAAAAACCACAATACTCCAAATCCCTCCTCATGCTCCCAGTATGAATTCACAATCACCATTTCACCTTTCTGAGCAATAAACCTTACACATAACAATGATTCCAACATTTCAGCATTTAACAAATGTTTACAAATCACATATAATGAAGAGAAAGAGAGAGAAAGAGAGAAAAGGGATCCCCACCACATGGGATAGATACTTTTGAATGCACTAAAAATCAACTAACCACTTTTACCTTAAAATTGATGTAATTCAGTCTTGTTTCCCTCTTATGCCATTGCCAAGAGAAAAAGAAAAGAAAAAAGGGATAGCAGTGACAAGCACCAAAATACTGTTGACCAACATGGCTGGCGGAAATTGGGCTACTGTTGGCCGAAGGAGGAGAAGAGGGGGAAGGCATGCCCGAAGGCAGGTAAAGGCTAGGACTTTGATAGTGAGGGTCAGAACTTTGAATGTTGGCAGTATGACTGGTATAGGGAGAGAGCTAGCTGATATGATGGACCGAAGGAAGGTTGGTATATTGTTTGTGCAAGAGACCAGGAGGAAGGGGAACAAGGCTAGGTGTATCGGAGGCGGTTTCAAATTGTTTTACCATGGTGTGGATGGGAGGAGAAATGGCATAGGCATTATCCTGAAGGAACAGTATGCTAAGAGTGTTTTGGAGGTGAAAAGAGTGTCAGACAGAGTGATGTTTATGAAGCTGGAAATTGATGGTGTAATGATGAATATTGTTAGTGCATATGCTCCACAAGTTGGGTGTGCAATGGATGAGAAAGAAAAATTTTAGAGTGAGTTGGATGAAGTGGTGATGACTGCACCCAAGGGTGAGAGACTGGTGAATGGAGCAGATTTCATAGGGCATGTTGGTGAAGGGAACAGAGGGGATGAGGAAGTGATGGGTAGGTATGGTGTTAAGCAAAGGAATGCAGAAGGTCAGATGGTAGTAGATTTTGCGATAAGGATGGACATGGCTGTGATGAATACGTATTTTAAGAAGAGGGAGGAGCATAGGGTGACATACAAGAGTGGAGGAAGATGCACACAGGTGGATTATATCTTATGTAGAAGGACCAGTCTGAAGGAGACTGGAGACTGTAAAGTGGTGGCAGGGGAAAGTGTAGTTAGGCAGCATAGGATGGCATTGGTGATCAAGAAGAGGCGATGAGTGTGAGGGCAGCACCAAGGATCAAATGGTGGAAATTGAAAAAGGGTAATTGTGAAGTAATGTTCAGGGAAGAGTTAAGACAAGCACTAGGTGGCAGTGAAGAGTTACCGAATAGCTGGGTAACTACAGCAGAGCTAGTAAGAGAGATGGCTAGAAAGGTGCTTAGTGTGACATCTGGATAGAGGAAGGAGGACAAGGAGACCTGGTGGTGGAATGAAGAAGTACAGGAGAGTATACAGAGAAAGAGGTTGGCAAAGAAGTGGGATTGTCAAAGAGATGCAGAAAGTAGACAAGAGTATAAGGAAATGAGGTGCTTGGCAAAGAAAGAGGTGGCGAAGGCTAAGGATAAGGTGTATGAAGAGTTGTATAAAAGGTTGGACACTAAGGAGGGGAAAAAGGACCAATTGGCTAGACAGGGACCGAGCTAGTAAAGATGTGCAGCAGGTAAGGGTGATAAAGGATAATAAGGGAAACGTAGTCACAAGCGAGGAGAGTGTGTTGAGCAGATGGAAAGAGTACTTTGAGGGGTTGATGAATGAAGAGAATGAGAGAAAGAGAAGGTTGGATGATGTGCGGATAGTGAATCATGAAGTGCAGTGGATTAGCAAGGAGGAAGCAAAGATAGCTATGAAGAGGATGAAGAACAGAAAGGCTGTTGGTCCAGATGACATACCTGTGGAAGCATGGAGGTGTTTAGGTGAAATGGCAGTGGAGTTTTTAACAAGATTGTTTAATGAAATATTGGAAAGTGAGAGGATGCCTGAGGAATGGAGAAAAAGTGTTTTGGTACTGATTTTTAAGAATAAGGGTGATGTGCAGAGCTGTAGTAACTACTGAGGGATTAAACTGATCAGTCACAGCATAAAGTTATGGGAAAGAGTAGTGGAAGCTAGGTTAAGAAGGGAGGTGATGATTAGTGATCAGCAGTATGGTTTCATGCCAGGAAAGGGAACTACAGATGCAATGCTTGCTCTGAGAGCGTTGCTGGAGAAGTACAGAGAAGGTCAGAAGGAGTTGCATTGTGTCTTTGTGGATTTAGAGAAAGCATATGACAGGGTGCCTAGAGAGGAGTTGTGGTATTGTATGAGGAAGTCGGGAGTGTCAGAGAAGTATGTAAGAGTGGCACAGGATATGTACGAGGGTAGTGTGACAGCAGTGAGGTCTGCGGTGGGAGTGACGGATGCGTTTAAGGTGGAGGTGGGATTACATCAAAGATCAGCTCTGAGCCCTTTCTTATTTGCAATGGTGATGGACAGGTTGACAGACGAGATCAGACAGGAGTCCCCATGGACTATGATGTTTGCAGATGACATTGTGATCTATAGTGAGAGTAGGGAACAGGTGGAGGAGACCCTGGAGAGGTGGAGATATGCTCTAGGGAGAAGAGGAATGAAGGTCAGCAGGACTAAGACAGAATATATGTGTGTGAATGAGAGGGAGGATAGAGGAATGGTGAGGATGCAGGGAGTAGAGGTGGTGAAGGTGGATGAGTTTAAGTACTTGGGATCAACAGTTCAGAGTAATGGTGAGTGTGGAAGAGAGGTGAAGAAGAGAGTACAGGCAGGATGGAGTGGGTGGAGAAGAGTGTCAGGAGTGATTTATGACAGACGAGTACCAGTAAGAGTGAAAGGGAAGGTCTACAAGAGGGTAGTGAGACCAGCTATGTTATATGGGTTGGAGACAGTGGCATTAACAAAAAGGCAAGAGTCAGAGCTTGACGTGGCAGAGTTGAAGATGTTAAGATTTGCACTGGGTGTGACAAGGATGGACAGGATTAGGAATAAGTATATTAGAGGGTCAGCCCATGTTGGTAGGTTTGAAGACAAAGCCAGAGAGGCACGATTATGTTGGTTTGGACATGTGCTGAGGAGGGATGCAGAGTATATTGGGAAAAAGATGCTAAGGATGAAGCTGCCAGGTAACAGTAAAAGAGGAAGGCCTAAGATAAAGTTTATGGTTGTGGTGAGAGAAGAGATGCAGGTGGTTGGTGTGACAGAGCAAGATGCAGAGTACAGGAAGAAATGGAAACAGTTGATCTACTGTGGCGACCCCTAACAGGAGCAGCCGAAAGAAGAAGTGACAAGCACCAAAATACACTGCATACACTTGAAATGATTTCTGCCATACAGTGTAGGCTAGTGCAGAACAACACTGTCACAAGAATAGCATCACACTTAAATGTAAACAAAAAATTATAGAACAGCAGATAATAAACATCTTTGAACAGTACCACAGTATTATCAATGTCTGGGGGTGTCCTTGCAGACAGTTAACCCCCTAGCTCAGGACTGGCCAAGATTTTTCAATTCCTTTACTGTTATCTGCCATCAGGTCAATGTCTTGAGAGTGCAGACTCCCCCTTCCATGCCCACCCCAGTTACACTCTTGTGGATGACCTTCCTATTTTGCCATGTCAGACAGCGTCTGCATAGCTCCCCTTGATTCACTAGTTTCAGCATGTGCTGCAGAAGTATTTTGTCCTTCTTTCCCTGCCGTTATTCAGACTTTTCATTTATTAGACAGCCAGTTGTGCAAGAAGAGCTCAACATCAGATGGAGTCCAGAAAAAAAACTGCTGTGTACCCTTTACCAGTATAAGCATTGCAGGGTACCTTAATGAGATCTCAAACCCCAGCTTTCTTCCCCATCTAGGGTACATAACCATCGTGTTCCTTTTAGCAAAGAGAACAGTGCTATAATCTGGTACCATATGCACCTGATGACCTGCTAGTTTTAAATTAGGAGCATGCTCCTAGCTACTTCATTGTTGTCCAAACAGTTAAAAATAAATTATCTGGGAAATCTGGACTCTGGATGTTTATGCACCAACCTATGTGCACATTCAGCTATGGGGATAGCCCCAACACCCAGGAAGCTGTCCAGTTTTCTCCTTGTAAAACTTAATGGCATCCATGCCTTTGACCCTTTCTGGCAAACCAATCACATGGAAATTATTCCTCCTTGCTCGCTTCTCTATATCATCAATTTTTATCTTGAACTGCCAGAACTGTGCTCATGTCTCAGTAATGTCTTTAGAGTTCACAGCCATATTTTATGTTAGCATTTTCAGCTCGAGTTGTTGCTCTGCAGTGGAATCATTCAGCTGCTGTAACTGCCTGTTCTGCTTTATGCCTGCTACATCGGCAGCTGTGCCCCCAGATTAGTGTGGTCAGTCTAGTCAAGGATTGCTTTATTGCAGCAATATCTTCTTTAATTTCCCCCACAGAGGTCTACACAGCTGATACTAGGCTCTCAGGTGTCATGTGATCATCAGCCACTGTGTACAACAGCCTAGCCAACAAGACCACTGAAAGGTATGCTGCAGGTGCTATATTTCCAAAAAGGAAAAATTACATAAAAAGAACACCATCAATTCACCTAGCAACTCTTATCCATATGGAAACTTGTACCATTCAGGGAAACTGCAAACATCGCCTACTAAAAAAATTGAATTACATGAGTATAAAATGGGGCTGTCATTTACAACTTCCACACCATTTGTGCATTCAGCTCTATTTTCGATGAGCATGTGGAATCTTCTCTTCCACACCCATTTTAAGTAATAAAAATGTGGCCTTTTCTGAAGATGGAAGTTGATAACAACAACCTGGTATAAATGAAACAGCCAGTCCTCACTTGTTCTTGCTGATGGTTGCACTTTATATGCCCCAAAATTAGCTCCTTCACTATAACAGCACATTTAATACTCCATTCCCTAGATATACAATTTCAAAATAATTTCAATTATATACCTTATTTTGTAGCATTGATCCAGAAACCAGACATCAGCTTGTGTATCTGAATGGAGTTTTGCAGACTCAGGTATTATTTTTTCAGGGTCCTGTTGTTCACCAGTAGCAATAGGTACTATATAGTTGGGATAGATAGCAATGTGACCATCACCGAGGGCGAAGAATGCACTTGGTTTGGGGGAAGTTGCTTTAGGAGAAAAGTACAGTTTTGTACCTACCATAAATGTAGATGTTCGAGGATCCACATTGCTGCAGTCCTAACTATTGGGTAGTCCGCTGTCCCAGTCGGCCTGAATACCAAAGTATATGGCTGACGTCGGTCAAGGCGCATTAGACTGACGTCAGTACGTCAGGGTACTAATGCGCATGACCGACGTCATATCCTCAGTCTTTTCTTGCCCCAGATGTCAGAAGACCCTAAAAAGACAAGGCCAAAACCAAAAACTCCAAACATTCCTGCACCAAAAATATGTACAATATATACAAAATTACCAGAGTATAACCTCACCTACACAACCACCCCTAAACACAGAGGGGACGGAGGGAGGGTAAATTGGACTGCAGCAATGTGGATCCTCGAACATCTACATTTATGGTAGGTACAAAACTGTACTATGTTCTTCATTCCACATTGCTGCAGTCCTAACTATTGGGTAGAATCCCAAAGCAGAGGTAAGGGAGGCTGGCAAATCACAAGGAAGCAGGAGCTGACAACATGCCTTGCAAAATAGCTGTGGCAAAACCAGCCCTAGATTTAGAGTAGAGAGGAAGGTGATAATGCTTAGAGAAAGTATGCACTGAACTCCAAGTAGCTGCCTCCAAAATATCCTTAGTTGCCACCCCCCTTAGAAATGCTGTTGAAGTGGCAGTAGCCCTAGTGGAATGAGGCCTTATCCCAGCTGGAATCTCCTTGCCATGATGGGAATAACAAAATGCAATGCAAAACCCAATCCACTTAGAAATAGTTTGTTTTGACACAGGCTTGCCCTGAGAACTCAAAGCAAAAGAAACAAACAACTGCTGAGACTGCCTAAAATCCTTAGTCCTGCTTAAATAATAACGCAATTGCCTGTGTACATCTAAAGTGTGCAAAATCTTTTCCCCTTTATTTTGGGGATCTGCATAAAAAGTAGGCAAATGAATAGTTTGGTTTAAAGCCACACTAGAAACCACCTTAGGCATAAAGGAAGGATTAGTACGTAATGATACCCTATCCTTATGAAAATCAAAAGGCTCTACCGCCATAAGGGCCTGCAATTCAGAAACCCTTCTTGCAGAAGTAATGGCCAACAAAAAGCAGTCTTCCATGACAAGTATTTCAATTCAGCAGTAGCCAGAGGCTCAAAAGGTTGTAGAGTAAGTTTCTCCAACACAAAATTGAGATCCCAAGCAGGAGTAGGAGCTCTACGTGGGGGTCTTATATTCTTTGCCCCTCTAAGAAATTGCTTGAACAAAGGATGCGAAAACAATGGTGGGTCACAATCATAGTGAGCTGAAATTGCTGCAGCATGAATCTTAATGGAAGAGAAAGACAAACCTTTGTCCAATAACTCAGTAAGATATTGAAGAGCCACACTCAAATTAGGCTCAGAAATCTCCAAATTGTTTGCTGCACTCCAAAATAAAAATCTCTTCCATTTTTCTGCGTACACTTTCCTTGTACTAGGTCTTCTGGCTTCCATAATCACATTTAAAACTTGTTGAGGAAGTTGAGACCTGCTGTGTTTCAAAACAGAATATGCCAGGCTGTTAGATGAAGAGAGTGAAGCTTGACATTGAGTAGGTGACCGTCCCGCTGAGACAACAGGTGTGGAATCAAAGGTAAAGGCCATGGAGGCTTCCTTACCAGACTCCTCAGTAATGGGTACCAGTGTTGCCGAGGCCAATCTGGAGCTATTAAAATCATCCTTGGCTTGTCTTGTCTGACCTTTAGGAGCACCTTTGGGAGAAGAGGCAGAGGTGGAAAGGCATACACATGAAGATTTTTCCAACTGAAAGAAAGAGCATCCACTTTCCAAGCTGTGTGATGAAACCTCTTCGTGCAAAACTTTGGCAGCTGGTGGTTTAGTGGAGAAGCGAACAGATCTATGTCTGGAGTTCCCCATGACACTGTCAATTTTCAAATACATGAAGATCCAGTTTCCACTCGTGGGGATCCATGATTTGTCTGCTTAACACATCTGCTAAGGAGTTCTGTGCTCCCGGCAGAAACCTTGCCTGAAGAGTTAGTTGCAAGCTGAGCGCAGTCTCCCATAAAATCATTGCTTGCCTGCACAACGGGTAAGAATGTGTTCCCCCTTGTTTGTTGATGTACCACATGACAGTTGTGTTGTCTGTTAGAATCAACACCTGCCCTGGAAGAAGTAACTCCTTGAAAGCCATTAATGCAAACTGGACTGCTAACATCTCTTTCATGTTGATATGTAGATGCTGTAGTCTGGCAGGCCACTTGTCTTGTATCCACTTTCCATTTAGATGAGCTCCCAAGCAATGTCTGAGGCATCTGTCGTTAGAATCTGACTCGCCTCTGGCCGGGTCACAGAGAGTCCCTTGTTTAGGTGACATTCCTGAGCCCACCACAAAAATTCCTTTTGAATGCAAGGTATTATTTGAATGACAGTCTCCAAATCCTGGCAGTGCTGTGTCCATACATTTTTGAGATACCATTGCAGCTTCCTCATATGCAGTTTGGCATTGGGAAGCACCAGAATACAAGATGCCATGAACCCTAAGGCTTGAAGGACTGTCCTTGCAGTCAGCCCGGACTGAAGAGATAGTTGATGGAAGTAACTGGAAAGATTCTTTTGTTTGTCCGGGGTTAAAAAGGCCATCTGGGCTGCTGTATTCAGTCTCACACCCAGAAAGCACATGTCTTGAGAGGGTACTAGACTGGACTTTATTTCGTTCACAGAATACCCTAGGCATCTTAGCACTGCTATCACAAATTCCAAATGCTGTAAAAGGTCTTCCTTTTCTTGAGCCAGAATCAGGCAGTCGTCCAAGTAAGGATAGATTTGAATTCCTTTTAGCCTGAAGTAAGCTATCACTGGAGCCAGAACCTTTGTGAATACTCTGGGCAGTAGATAAGCCAAAGGGCAATGCAGAGAACTGATAATGAGAATTTCCAGCTCGAAAACGCAGATACTTCCTGCAACTTAGTCTGATAGGCACATGAAGGTAAGCTTCCTTGAGATCTAAAGTTACCATCCAGTGATCTTTGCCCAGCAGAGGTAAAAGCTGTTGTAACGCCAACATTTTGAACTTGGGAATGTCCAGATAAGTGTTGAGGATAGATAAATCCAAAATTGGTCTCCACGTGTTCCCCTTCTTCGGTACTAGGAACAGGCGAGAATAAAATCCTAGGCCCCTTTCTGGCACAGGAACTGGCTGAATGGCCCCTATTTGGAGCAACAGAGAAATTTGCTTGTGAGCCTCTTTTCTTTGTAGAGGAGGAATGTCTGGCATGCCTTTGAAAGGAGGCAAGGTATGGAAGTAAAACCTGTAACCGTGGTGAATGATATCCAAAACCCATCTGTCTTGGGTAATTAAATCCCAATTTTCTTTGAAAAGAGCCAGCCTTCCTCCCAAAGGTGCTGCGAGGCGAGAATGTACTGGCAGCTGAAAAGGTAGGTCATTGGGTCTGTTTACGAAAGGACTGACCCCTGCCCTCACCAGAAGACTGAGCAGGTGAACTCCCTGTTCTAGGCCTAAAAGAACCTTGAGCCCTGCCCCTACCACGTCTAGACCTACCCCTAGACTGGGAATCATAAGCAGGATATGTCCATCCCTTAGTAGGCCAATTTCTACTAAACTTCGGAGGCTGAACCTGCAAAAAATCCTTAACAGTTTGCATAGAGTTAGCCTTGTCCTCCATTTTCTTTAAAACTGCTTCCACAGGCGAACCAAACAACACATCAGACTGTAAAGGAGCATCCAAAATCCTTGTTTTAACATGCTCAGCTAAATTCTGATCCCTCAACCAGGCGTGCCTACGAAGAACAGAACCAGTGGCAGCCACCCTCGAGGAGGCCTGCACAGCATCAAAACCACACTGCAAGGAATGCTTACCCACCTGTTCAGACACATGAACTAAATCCTGCAACTCTTTACACTCAATACCTTCTGCCAGAGCATCCACCTTAGACTTCAATTGTGAAAGGAGATAATTCTGATATTTTAACATGTGAAACTGACAATTCAACGCCCTCATGGCTAAAGTGGAAGAAGTATACACTTTCTTTCCCCATCTATCCAAAGCCCTTGCCTCTTTATCAGGAGGAACAGGATTTTTAACAACAGAAGCCTTCACACCTTTAGGCCCCTGAGAGACAGTTTCCGGGTCTGCCCTAGGACTCTTAAAAAGATACTTATGAGCTTCAGGCACCCTATAGTACCTATCCGGTTTAACTGGGGCAGGAGGCAAAGAATCAGGATTCAGGGAAGCCTCTGCAAAACGTCTTCCACCACATTCAGAACAGGAGGTATAGCTAAAGGCCTATGCTGGGGTAAAACAAGAATTCCCTAAGCCTCTTCCTGGAATCAGAGAAATCTTGACCTTCCCATTTAAAATGCTCCCTCATGGAATGCAGAGTCTCTGAAAATGAAAAATCCTCAGGAGGAGAAGCTGAAGGAGTAGAATCATCCACATCAGAATCAGAATAAGGAGGATACTCCTGCAAGTCTTCAGCCGAAGACTCAGAAGCCTCCGAACATTGCTCAAAACTCTCAAACTCAGGTTCCACCCTAGGCCTCTTATCAGGAGGGGGCATAGAACCTCTAATCATAGTAATCAAATCCTCTGCCATTTTAAGCATATGTTTCTTAGGCAAAGACCCTGAAGCACTAGGAGGAACTCCCACTGAAGCTAAACTAGGCCTGCCTCTCAAAGAAGCCTTAGAAACAGAAGGGGAGGCTCTAACCACCTTAGGAAGAGAGGGAAGAACAGCCACCTGAGAAGCCCCTTCAGCCTGGCTTACTTCCTGAGAGGACACATCCTGTAACAGTAAAGTCTCTCCCTGAGACTCCAAAGAAACTCCTGGCAGAACCTCCGGCTCCACTAAGCCTTCTAAAGAACCGACGTCTGGGACTGTCGGTTCTTCCACTCTAGGCTTTACTGCTTTGTCCTTGCGCTTTTTGGCCGAAGCGGGTGTCGGAGCATCCGACGGCATTTTATAATTACAACGCTTCCCAAAAACTAACCTGGCACAGTCTAACCTTCTCTTAATAGTGCGTTTGTTAAATCTAGCACAGTTATTCACTTTTTCTGACATCCGGTTAAATACTGAGGCAAGAAAAAACCAAAATATTCCCCAACGGGGTACTTAGCCAACTTTGATTCGGTCTGAAACTCTGACTTCAGAAACTTTCAGAACGCCAACCTGCACTCGCAAAACTGCTTCTGCATCGGACCATGCGGCAAAAAAGACTAAGGATATGACGTCGGTCATGCGCATTAGTACCCTGACGTACTGACGTCAGTCTAATGCGCCTTGACCGACGTCAGCCATATACTTTGGTATTCGGGCCGACTGGGACAGCGGACTACCCAATAGTTAGGACTGCAGCAATGTGGAATGAAGAACATCTGCCCCTTCTCTGAGGTATAGTGACCTCAGAGTTAATTATATTAACTAAAGGAGTACAGGTGATAATCCCACTGCAGTACAGGTGCAGAGAGCTTCCCCTTCTATAGAAAAGCAGCTTTCTAACTACACTGCGAACTTTAGTTTTTCCTCACATGCAGAATTCGTAAGGAGTTCACAGTCAAATCATAAACCATTACTTTGCACATCTATAATGTGATAAGTTCTACTTCAGTCAAAACAACTCTCACCGGAGCTCAGCTTGATAAAGAGCACAGTGCATATAACAGCAGCCGGACCATACAATGGACAGCACACATGCTAGTGACTGGCCATTGCTATAAAGCAGAAAACAACTTTAGCTGGCAGTTACAGGAGAACAAACCAGGACTTCTTCACTTACAGCCAAGTCTGGTTTTACTTTTTAAGCCAGCAATGGATGGTGGAGTCATGCTGTAGCATTGTTGCCACACAGCAAGAGGTTCTCTGGTTTGATTCTTAGCTGGGGTGCCTTCTGTGTGGAGTCTGCATGTCCTCCCCACGTTCATGTGGGTTTCCTCCAAGTGCTCCGGTTTCCTCCCATGTTACAAAGACATATGTCTGGAGTGTTTCTCCCTGGGCCTCTGCTGAAAATTGGCTTTATTCCAAGTCAGACTTTCCCAGTAAATAAATGTTAAATACATAAATAAAGCAAATTCAAGCAAAACTACTGTATATTGTTATACATCCGAGTTGTCATATGATTGGTATGGCACATACATTTTTAGCATTGCATTTGCAATTTCAATAGTCTCTGTTTTGGCCAACAAAACTAATCACCATGATCACAACTGCCTTGGCATGACCTTTGCACTCACTGATCTGTAATTGGTAAAATATAAGTCAAACTTAAAATTCGAGCCCCATGCCAAACCTTAACCTTAACCCTTTTTCTGGCTTGCAAGACGCAAATGAAAGGAGGAAAAAAATGCATCTGCAGTCATTTCTTCTGGTCCACTAAATCTGTAGCAGAAAGCCTATGGTACTAGCTGTCATATTTTCTGGTTGCAGGAATGTTAGCATAAAACCAGAATCACTGATACTGATTACTGATACTGTAACTACATAAATCCCTGGGGAGGCTACATCTGGAGTAATATGTACAGTTATTTATTTTTATTTATTAATTTGATAATCTGCTTGGAATGCAGTTACAGAGGACGACTATTTTTAGCCACAATCCAAGATTTGTGGACAAAAGTATGTAGGCTCTGACAGCTGTATTTCAAAATGTTATGAGTGTCTGAGACATAACCAAGACACAGAAACTGAATGGAAAAGCAAATGTTTAAATAAAGGTTTACAGAAGCTGGGTGTTAGAAGGAGAAGCCATAGAATGTACAATCCAGATTTGCTAAATGAACTGGCAGAAACAGGGAAAAGAGAAAACTTTTCCAAGGACAAAGAGAAAGAAAAAGAAGACACTGAAATATACTTTATGGATGGAGAGGATTCAAGAGGGATATAAAGAAGCAGCTTTTCATCAGAAGAGTGGTAGACAAGATGAGTATACAGTTTTGTGAAGCTTCTGCCTGTAATAATGTAAGCAGGTTTAAGCTGATTTGCAATGTACTGAAGAAGAAGAAGAAGAGAAAGAGGAAGGCAAGATTATAGATGGTTGAAAGCAAAAATAGTAACAGAAGGGAAAGAAGTAACTGCAGAAAGGATGGAAGGCTGCATCTCTCTAACCATGCTGACATGAGATGGCTTATCTTCTCTACCAGTTATGAGTAAGGACTCTACAAGATGTACATGCCCTGGAATGGACTGGCTTCAGGACTAGTTTTATGGTTTTCTGTGAGGGTACAGTATGATCTACAAGAGAGCCATAAAGAAATGCTAAACCATCCTTGCTGTCCTATCCCATACCCATAGCACAACTCCTTATGAGACAAATACAAATAATAAAACACAGAAATGCTAGATAAGGTGTGCTAAGTCCTTGCAGCCTACCATTTCCCCATAGCTATTGCAAATGTTTGGTTACCTTGTGCTGTACTACTGTTTAATTATATATCATTGTTTGCTGTACCTGTATCTGCACTCACCTGTGTTGCTGTAACTAAAATATGGCTAAAAATTTGCCATTTGGTGCAATTTACTTGCGTGTAAAATAAATTCTCAGAGTTTAGTTAACCTCTGCTTCACTATGCTATTCCTATCAGTAAAATGTCCTGTATCGTTTTATTTGCTTACTTACTGTTTGTTGACTGAAAACCCTACTGAGCAGTGCTTGCTTTTAAGGAAGGCCCATGGAGAAAACCTTCAGTAACAATTAATTCAGTACATTACAATTAATAAACAATAAAAAAACACAAACTAAGGTAGACAAGGTTGAATTCAAATGAATAACAATGCAAGATGGTAAATAAAGAAGCAATAATTTACCACAGAGTGTAACAGTTATTGAACTTTACCATTTTTTTTCCTCTAAAGTTTTATAGGATCATAGGATTATAGAAAGTTACTAGGCTATTGGCCCTGAGGCCATTATAAGCCTAGCCAAGAGTTTAGCCCATGTATAGACAAATCAGCACCCGATACCCCTGTCCAGTAGGGACACGGGTGGAAATCCAGTGATGTAATTTCTACTTCCTATCCAGTTATCCAGGTTATGCTTAAAAAGGGGTAAAGAGGTACTCTGCTTGATGTGGAGAGGGGAGTCTATTCCACAGATGGGGGAGTCTCTGGGAAACAAATCCATCCGGCCAACAAGTCCTATTGATATCACAGACCAGGTTGAGGCCATGTGTGCAGGTTACTTGAGTGGAGCTTGACTTACGGATATGCAGCAGTCCCATCAAGGCGGGGTCCGAGATCGCCTTGTATGCCAGACAGAGGTCACCTCTGAGATGTCTGTATGAAACAGAGTAGAGGGATAGGGCTTTTAGCCTATCTGTGTATGGTAGATTTTTCTGGCTCTGGATTCTCCTGGTGAGGATCCTCTGTGGTCTCTCCAGATGCTGCATGTGCTTTGCGAGATACATGCCGAATGGGGTATTGTACTCAATAATGGGTCTTATAAGGGAAGAATACAGGGATGTTATGACCTCCTAGTCGCTGGATGAGATACCCTTACTTATGAAGTGGGCCATGTAAAAAGCTTTCCGTACAATGGAAGCAACACGGTGGTCAAAAGTCAGGTTGCTATCAGTCTAAGTGCCCAAATCCCTCACGGCTGACTTTGTGCTTATGACGTTATTAATGTTATAATTTGTGAGGACATCACTCTCCCCAAAGGGATGATAATGCATTTTTTTGTATTCAGCTTGAGGTCATGTTTCTGACACCAGTCATTTGTTTGGGTGAGACCCACTTGGAGGATGTCCGTGTCACTGGGGGAACTGATGACAGTGCCCAGTTTGCAGTCATATGCAAACTTGGTCAGCCATAGTCCACTGGTTTTGGCCTGCACCTCAGAAAAGTATATCCCAAATAACAGAAGCCCCAAGACTGAACCCTGGGGAATGTCACTCAATACCGGTCGACTGCTTGACGTGGCTTCCCGTATTTTGACTAGATGAGTTCTGTCAGTGAGCCAGTTAGCTACCAATCTGGTAACATTATTATGCCCGAGTAGGTGTAGTGTTGAAGGCTTTGGCCAGGTCAAGGTAGGCGATGTGCACTGTCTTCCCCTCGTCCATTGCTTTGGTGACTGTCTCAAAAAAGTCAACCAGATTTACAAACATGACCTCCCCTTGACGAAGCCAAACTGTATGGGATCGAGTGTTTGGAGGTTGTCAATGTCCTTGTTAATGAGGTCCACGATAATCCGTTCCATGGCCTTGCAGATCAGGCTAGTTAGGTTGATGGGTCTATAATTTCCCAGATAGGTGGACCTCCACCTTTGTGTAAAGAGATGACAGTGGCTGTCCTCCACTCAGCTGAGACAAAGCCAGTATTCAGGCTTTGGTTGAATAGGGTGCCTAATGGTGCTGCAAGTTCCTGCCTGAGTTCATGTAGGATGCAGCCTGGGATGTTATTGGGTCCTATGGAGGCTGTATTTTTTGCCTTTGAGAGAGCAGTGATGACCTGATCCCTAGATATAAGGGGAAGGGAGGAGGTACTGGGGATGTGCCGATTTACTGATGGGGGACAGAGAGGTGAAATTTTCACTGAATCTGTAGCCTGCAAGTTTGCTCAATCTACGGCATTTGTATATGTGGTGTACTTGACCACCAGTTCTGAACAGATTTGGGTGCTACCTTTGAGATTGTGGACATATGTGAAGTAGGCCTTATGATTGTGTCTAGTAGATGTGGCAAATTTGGACTCAAAGGTTGCTTTGGAGGATTTCACTTGTGCTCTTATTTGCTTGTTTAGGCTAAGGAGAGATTGGTTTCAGTTGGGTGCCTGCTCCTTTTCTAGTACCAATTTATACTGGTCAGGGTTCTGGTGGAGCTATACTGTATCTAAGCAAGCAGTGGGTTTAAGACAGAAAACCAGTAAGATAAAATAGTAGTCCTACAATGGATGCCAGCCCATTGCAGGAGGCACACATACACAAATGCACTTGCATGCAACCATAGACAGACAAACACACACACACACAGACACACACACACACACACACACACACACACACACACACACACACACACACACACATGCACAAACACACATGCACGTGCACACACATGCGCGCGCACACACACACACACACACACACACACACACACACACACACACACGTATACACACACACACACACACACACACACACACACACACACACACACTTGCATGCAACTGTAGGCAAACACACATACACACATGCACACACCACATGCATACACCACTATGGGCAGTTTAGTAGATTTCCATTTCAGCTACTGACTTCTCTTTGGATAGGGACAAAACTGGAGGACTTTGCAAAAACACATGGGCACTGGGAGTTCATGGAATGCAGACACTCAAATTGGGAATTGAACTGGAGAACCAACTACTGTGAGATACCAAGGCTAAAAAATGTGTCAATGTGCTGTCCAACTGCAAATATTTTCTCTATATCTTTCACTGCCCATGCTGTGAAGTATTCCTCTAAGTTTCTTACTCTTTTTTTTTTTTTACTGTACCATATTTGGTGTTTTGAGACATTTACAGATTTCTGACAAATCTGTCTCTTTCACATGGTGCATCATTTATGGCTTTCCAGTCTTCTCTGATGTGGCATCTGGCAGAAATTGTACACTATGTTGGGCATTTCTTCAGTCTGCCACAAATTAATCTGCATCTTTACAGAGATGGAGTTATTGGGGCTAGAACCCGGAACTTACTTCCAACTAATGTATGTTACTATAGAAATTGGGATAGTGGGATTGGAAACGCAAGCTATCGTTACCTAGTTTATGTTCCTCCAGTGTCACCGCTACCAGGGTTAAACCCCAAAGTGTCACATGAAGCACGAGGAATGATGCACACAGTGGCAGTTCTTTTAGTTTTCTTGTGTAGGTGAAATTTTCCTGAAGTTTTCCAAGATTCCAGTGTAGCGTGACTTCCCCTCTACTGCCCATAGGTTTGGCTGGTCTGTTACTAAGTAATGGAATGACTCAACATAACTCACTTACTGGTTTAATGACCGTCGGGCCCTCCTGTCTGCATTAAATGTGATCTGTGTTCATACACTTGGAAAAAAACAGTCCACGACTTTGTTTTACATGGTCTTACATTCTGGTCACATGATTGGCCACTGGGCCCTGGATAACAGAGTCCAGGATCATATATGATATGAAAGGATGGATGGAACTACAGTCACCCCCCCCAAACTTGTCTATATCAGTTGACAAAGGATGATATTTGAGCACACTCTACTATTTAATGTTACCCCATCTTCCTATTTTGTTAGCATAAAGCTTTATATTGTTACATTTTAAAGGGGGAACAAAGGTATAAACATATGCTTTGAATATGTGGCACAATAGAGACCAGACGAGAAATAAATTCCATCGTTAGGCCACCAGTTTATGGCATGACATAACTATACTGAGTATCAGGTGAGGGGAAGACTACCTTTGGCTGCTGGAATGTGCCAAAAGATACACTGAACTTTTACTATCAGCAGAAGGACTTGTGATTAAGTCATCAAAAAGAAGGAAGCACTGTAATGATATACTTCTGTCTTCTGGGGGAAGTGAGGTCTTGGAAGAGCAAGAATAACCGATGAAGAAAGCAACATGCACAGGAGGGAGTTCAGCTAGAGGCCCACAAAGCTGAAAGCAGGAGGAAGCTTCCTTCAGGAATGTAAATATTTAATTAATGTTTGCAGATGGAGATGGTTATGACACACAGAAACATCAGATAACATCAACAATTTCAGCAAGCTGATGGTAGATAAACACCCAGGGTACATTAACTGCTTTGTTGTTATGCTGCTGTTTCAAGTCAACAGTTACCAGCAGTGATTTCTGCATCAAAACAAGTGATGAAACCCATCATTTTATTTTTGTTTTGCTGTATTAGTTAGGCAGGTATGTGAAATCTGAACAGTAAATTTCTCCATTCACTGTACCACTTTCCATGTGGCATCACTATTCAATATGCTATACAGGTTTTAAATGTTTTTGTCAGTACTAACCATATTAGCACACTCACTTTTTCTGTCCTTACTTCACCTTATTTTTCATCCTTAAAGCAAGATAAATCATTTTGAAGTTTTTTGAAAATGTTTAGGTCTCATTTCTTCTCTACACAATGAGGAAACAAGGCACTGTGTTGTAGTGATGAAATGTATCACTATTTATTTGTTGTTGTTATGATTATACAATCGCATGACACTGATATGTGTGCCAGATTATTCCATTGTAAACAGCAGTAAAGCCTCAGACTATGCCTTCTGGACTTGATTTAGGTTCAGAAAGGGTTATCCTACCATCACCTCTGCCCTATCTAATCCCTATTGCTATGATAGTGCACCTGTCTCTTATGTCTGAACTTGGTATTTTAACCTTTGTAAAAGTAATAAATACACGGCCTTGAGTAACGCATTCATGCCTGACAGCATTTGCATTAATGATTTTGAAATGCCTCTGTGCTGGTAGGCTAAAGGAAAAAAAGTTTGAATTTGAAAGAAATGCATTGGAACAAACAAGTAATAAAACATTTCATTTACTTTTTATTTTAATTAATTTGTTTAACTTTTAAAAAGCTTTATTTTGGTGCTTAATACTGAGAATTTCAAAGTGATATAACTTTATGTTATTGAATAGGCTGCAGAGCAGGAAGCCTAGCCCTGCAGACCTGCCTGATCTGCTGGTGGGCCTTGTGCTGTAGGCATGGAGTAGAGCAGAGAATGATTAGCACTGTCAATCTGAAAGCTATTGCCATCTATCTTGTTGATGCAGAAAAATACCACCTGCCTGTGCTGCCAGAGGCTTGAGTGTGACCAACAGGTTGGGTTGGGTTCCAGGGGACCCCCAAGGTGAGTGTCAATGAGCCTGCCTCACCTTCCCCAGGAGGAGAGTCGGGAAATCTCTGCACAACTTGTTGTTCCTCCTAGTACCCAAGGGCTCATAGCAAAGAAGCAAACAACCATTAGTCACAGTGTGTGAAACCATGCATCTCCAAGCAACAATACATTCTATAGCAAGGCAGAAGGGATTTAGGAAGGTCCCACAGATAGAGTATTACAAAAAAATGTGTTTCATGGTGTATACATTCATTCCTTTCATTTCACTTTGTCAGCTAGGTAAATTCCAATGACCCAAATCCCTCTGGCGGGTAGAGCTTCAGGGAGAAAGGCTCCAGTATCTGTGTAACAGAAAGAACCAGTATTCCCTGTCATTTGTAAAATATAAAAGGTAAAACTAATGAATAGAAGTCTAAGTCAATGAGAATGCAGTATCAATGAGACAGAATGTAAGGAACAGCCAGAGGGGTAGAGTGGAAGGAGACTGAGTAAAGAGGGAGATGAGGTAGGGGTGGAAGTGGGTATGGATGATAGCGTGCATGGGAGGGAAGAGAGTCGATTAAGAAGTGGAGTTAGAGAATCTCTTATACGTGATGATGGCCTCCAGTGACCAAGGTTTATTATTTATAAGTAGGGAGGAGGGGCACTGTGTGGTGGTCAGGAGCATCCAATGGCCTAATAGGCCTTGTTCCAGTGGACTGCTAGGTAGTTGAAGTAGGAGAGAGATGAGGTTAGGGTGGTGAGTTAAATGCAGGGATCTTAATATTATGATAGAGACACAAAAGATTTTAGAAAGGATAAAATGTGAGCGAGTAGAGGAAGTGTGTATTCAGGAGTATAAATTTAATAGGAGGCAGGCAGGAACATTTTCAAAAGAAAGATTTTAAGTGGGGCTATTGTGTTAAGTGGAAAAGAGATGGGGTATTATTTTAGTGAAGAAGATGGGTATAAGGACAGCAAGTTAGGAAAAAAGAGAGGTGGGTGGTATGCCAAGATGCTTTTAATGAGAGGGAAGATGTTTGGGTGCCATATTGCAATCTGAATCAGGACAGTATGGAATATTTAGTCACACATTTGCAGACAGTTGAGAGGAAAAGAAATGTGGGACATAGACTGGTCTGGGGAGGAGATTTCAATATGGTTTTGAATCTGGAGTTTAATAGGTAATGCTGTAAGGTGGAGTTTTGCAAAGTGACAAAATGTACTAAAAGAAGTCATAATAAAATAATTAACAAAGGGCCACAGCTCCAAAGGCAAAACAAAACTTTAATATGTGAGCGCTTTCGTTCACTCAAATCAAATGAACTTCTTCAGACAAATTCAAACAGTAAAACCCCTCCTTATATAACCATGAAATCACATGACCAATAAAATGCATTGCATCACAAGTTTAAAACTGGTTGTTAAAAGGCATATACATATTTATAAAGATATTTACATATACTTTAAAAGAATTTTTAAGCACAAAGTGGAGCATTATTAATATATAAAAATCAAAAAGGTGCATCCATACAACCTATAAGTACATAAAATATTGCCTTATAAGAACATTCTGTACTGAATTTCATAAATTCATTCAGTGTAATAAACTTTTAAGCTTGAGTAAACACATAACAGAGCACTGCTCATTAAGGCCTGGATAACTATGTGCATTTAAAGTAAGTTGCCATCATAGCTCTTGTCTTTCGAGTAAAAGGGATGTATGCCCACCTCTAGGGCTCTCCATCACCTGGTCGATTACCTTAAATTTAAAGTGCTGTCCAGGGTTGTCCCTAATGTGGTTGGTCAAAGCATTATTTTCTCTGCTTCTATTTATACTATAAATGTGTTCATAGATCCTTTCTTTGAACCTATGATCGGTTTGGCCGATATAAAACGCCAGACAGAGTTGACATCTTGCCAAATATACCACACTTTTAGAGCTACAGTTATATCTAGCAGTGAGCGAAAAATGCCTATTAGCAATTGTATGGTCACTACCTATATCTATGTACCTGCAATAGGCACATGTTTCACATTTAACCATTCCTGGGTTCCTGTTGTACAATTTATACTCTTTCTCCAATATATTTTTTAAGTTAGCTCCTTTTATATACACAACTCTTGGTAGGGCACCCAATTTAGATCTAAGATCTATGTCTTCCATACGGATACACCAGTTTTTTTAACAGGGTGTCCCTTATGGACTCACCCCCTCATTGGTCAGGTCTGACCATAAGCTAATCATCCTTGACATCCACATCCCACCCCCCCAGTAAGGAAACATCCGCAAAAAACTTCTCCAAAGCCAACTTCATGCTACTCAAGTCAGAAGTGACAAACTTCATGACACCCATGCAGACAGGAGCTGAAAGTTCGAGTGCAGAATCCTACACTAAGGCACTGTATGAGCACATCCACTCGTGCATGAATCGTGCCATCCCAAATAGAACCAAGATGCTCTCCTCCAAAAAAAGGAAGCCAATCTGGTGGTCCCCTGCCATAAACAAACTATACAACAAAAGGAAGAAACTGTTGCAGAAAAGAGGAAAATCCCAGGATGCAAAAACTCCCTTGCCAGCCTCAGTAAGAAGCTGTGATCCCTCATAAAATCCTCCAAAGCTAGTTACAAAAATAAAATTGCTAAAGATTCCAAAAACAACCACAAGGCATTCTAGTCATGTCAAGAATCTAAATGGCAATGCTCAGATCTGCTCTGAGCTACAACAGAATGGCATTAAATATACCAATCCCAAGGATATTGCCAATATCCTGGCAGATCGATTTAGTGCCAACTTCACCCCCCTCTCACCCCCTAAAGGGCCCATCTCAATACCAAAAGATTGCCACATTCTGGTAATCATGGCCACACAGGTAAAAAACGCACTCTCCAAAGCTAAGAATACAGCATCCATGGGACCAGATGATGTCCCGGGCTGTGTATTACATGAACTACAAAATGAACTTGCACCTCACCTAAGTGTCATGTTTAATCATAGCCTCACCTCAGGCTTTGTGCCCACTGAGTGGCGCACAGCTACAGTTATCCCACTCCACAAGGGGGGATCCACCTTGGATCCCAGGAACTACTGTCCGATCAGTCTGACGAGCCTGAGCTGCAAAAGCATGGAATGCATTATCATGGAACTTATAAACAAAGACATTGACAACCTTCAAACACTGGACCCCACTCAGTTTGGGTTCGTGAAGGGCCGATCTTGTCCCCTGAAACTGATTGACTTCTTCAAATCAGTCTCCAGAGCTGTGGACGAGGGTAAGGCAGTCCACACAGCCTATCTGGACCTTGCCAAGGCTTTCAACATTATTCCCCACTATGGAATCATAGATAAACTTACTAAGCTGGGCATAAATCCCTATGTCACTCGATGGGTTGCCAACTGGCTTACTGACAGAACCCAGACTGTAAAAGTAGCCAACTCCAAATCTAGCTCCAGACAGGTGAAAAGTGGAGTACCTCAGGGTTCAGTCCTGGGACCGCTCTTGTTTGGCATAAACTTCTCTGAAGCACAGGCCAACACTAAGGGATCTGGCTAACAAAGTTCACAGATGACTGCAAACTGGGAGCTATTATTGAATCCCCAAATGATGTGGATATTCTGCAAAAGGGCCTTACAGAAACAGATGCTTGGTGCTAGAGCCAGGGGCTCAAGCTTAATGCTAAGAAATGTATAGTTATCCCCTTTAGGAAAAAAACATGTACCCATGAATTACCACATAAGTGGCAGTACACTAAACACTGAAAGTGTGATGAGAGACTTAGGGACACAGGTGGACAGTGGTCTCACCTTCGATAACCACATCGCCACAACAGTCAGGAAATCCTTCTATGTGGCATACCTCATCACTAAGGACTTTTCATCCAGAAAAAAGGAGATCATTGTCCCACTGTACTCATCCCTTATTAGACCCATTATAGAGTACAATGCCCCGGTTGGTATGTGCCTCACAAGACATCTGCAACAGCTGGAAAGGCCGCAGAAATACCTCACTAAAAGAATCACAGGCCTAAAGCAGATGCCCTATGCTGACCGTCTAAAAAAACTCCAGCTATACTCTGTCACATATCGTCTACTCAGTGGTTATCTCTGCTTAACATACAAGGCCATGTCAAACCATGAGCTGTTGGACATGTTCCACTTAAAGAAATTCCAATCTCTCAGAGCCACATGTTCCAGAGATGTAAACCTTGTCATCCCAATGAACAAAACATGCTGGAGGGATAGGTTCCTGACCCAGAGACTCCCCATACTCTGGAATAGACTGCCCATACATGTCAAGCAGAGCACCTCCTTGGCCCTCTTCAAAAGGAACCTTGACGATTGGATGGGAGATAGGAAATTCACCCCGGGGATCACATCAGTCACCCTGCTAGACAGGGATCCAGGGAAGTAAGTATTGTGGGAAGAAATATCCAGGGAATTGTTATGGTTAGGCTTGTATAGGCCCTAGGGCCAATAGCCTAGTACCAACCTATGAACCTACAAAAGAGGATGAAGTAAGAGGTTAGCCTCCTATTCAGACAACATGAACAACAGTAGAAAGCTGAATTAAAATTAAGATATTTAAGCATGTAATTTGTAAACAATTACTATTAAAGAGATTATCATATATTATGATATGATCAGATGCTGTATGAAACATACGGCAATGTTTTTTTCCTTATTTATCCAAAATTTTTAAAGACAATTTAGAAAAAAAAAATGTGTCCACCCTAAATCTCACTACTTTCCCATGTCACTCTCCAGTGGTGCTCACTTTAGAACTTCAGCTTTTCCTGGCTACATTGTTCCCTGGGCTTGTTAAATAGCAGATCCTAAAAAGAGTCACTGATACCATACCTTCAGCAACCCTGTACACCTCCAATCAGAAATACAGTTTATCTGAGCAGGTGCCTGAACTTTCATCCAGAAAAAAGGAGAACTTTAACTGACTCTTTCTGTCTGTATTCATTACTTTCTAACATTCTGACAGCTGATCTAACTTCAAAGCTACTTATTTTAAAGAGTGCATGCCTCCCTGACAACATGCTAACACAAAGTGAACAACGACCACCTTCTTTAATTTCTTTTGCTATTTCACCTTCTTAGTTTCAAACACTATTTTAAACATTTTTGTTCCCTGCTCCTAGCATGCATTTTACCCTTTGTGCTTCATTGCTAATATCTTTTTTCTTTTTTCTTGACTGTCTGCATTCTTAAGTCTTGTTGACTCATCCTGCCCTCTTAACTAAAACTATTAAATAAAAATAATAAACAAGTATGACTAATGGCATGTTATTTTGACCCGAGTCAGTAGACAAATGGTAAGGCAGAAAAGGGGCCTTGAGTTAATTGTCACTGGCATTTTGCCAGAAGTATGGTTCTCCATGTTGTTAGAATCAGCCTAAGGCACAGGATTCAATAACCAAGATAGTGCTGACACATTTCATTTGACTGCATGTCTTACTATAGTTAAAAAGTGGATTTAATTAGTTTTGCATAACCTGTCCTCAGAGATAAGATTTTCTGAATGCTGATACACTAAACAGAATATATGATCAATTTGGTCTATAAATATCTTGGTGTCAAGTTTCACAAGTGTACAGTGTAATTCTGTTCCATGTTTTATTAAAAAAGATAGCAAAGATATTCTTTGTGGAGGTAAATCAAAGAAAAGGGTTATTAAATGCAATGAGCACAGTCACCACAGAAACCAGTATAATGTTTTTACATTTTCAGAGAAACATAAGCTCAGAATGCTTTGCAAACTGCAAACAGAAATGGGAAGATTATGACATGCTTGACATATAAAAATTTGTGCTGTCGCTTTATAGCTTGGGGGTGCATGACTCAGTCCTGACTTTCAGTTAATGTCTGTCCCATACCAGGTGCATTTCCCCTGGGTACTGTGGCTTCATGCAAAAACAAGTTGCTTAGATTGGCAAGTTACTGTGAATAGCCCATGCAAATACCATGCATTCACCTTTGCCCATATTAGCACATGCATTGCTAGAAATCACCAGAAGTGTCTTTCCAACCTGCCTAATCACTGATTAATAAAATAAATTGATTTGAGTGGCAAAGAGATTACATGACTCAAACAACACAACAGCAGTTAGGGTAACAGTGTATAGAAACCCTTTTCATACATTTATATTTGCCTTTATTGCCAAGTTAATGGCTGAAAGGGTCCACAGGTGTCAGTCTAACCTGGGTCACAAATGATTAATAAAAATAAATAAATTCTGGTTACACAGAGATTACATGGATCATTTATATGCAGTTATACTGTGTTATCAGAAAATTGTAGAGCATGTAGGGATTGAAAATAAAATTTCACCCCAGCATAAAATTTACAAATGGCAATTGTCAGACCATATTGAAGTTTTCATCAAGAAACCTTACACTCATAACTGGCAAAAGTGGGTTTCATTGTTATCGTTATGAAATGCAAAGCTGTAGCTTGTTATACTATAATATTCTCATATGTAGGAATAGCTCTTCTCAAATATAGTAAAGTTTCTGAATGACTGATTTTTCATAATAACAGTATGTTAAATGATGCTGACATCTCTATATTTTCTAAGGTTTGTCTTGCACATCTATGACTAAATCACTGCCAGTACATTTTGGACAGGAAACTGACTGAAAGTTAAACTTTCTTACCCTCTGTGAGAAAAATAACTCAGTCCCAGCAAACAGAATGTTTGTTTACATTTGTTCTCCTACATCATTTCCTACAGTTTTACTCATAACAAAAAAGGAAAACAGGTGCCCTGTCTCCCAGTCAGACAAAGAGAAAAATTTTGAGTCAGCAAACTAAGTCAAGGGAAGAAAACCAGTGCAGGCATGCAAGTCTGACCATGTTTGTTCTTCCCAGAAACACACAGCCTAAACAGACTAGGCCCCATGTTTCTTCAAAATACATAAATGATGGAACTCCCATTTTAAATATCTTCTTAAGGAAAGAAGTTTGTTGTGCTTATCTACCACAAGAAAGAATAATTAAAAGACCTTTTCTATCTGTAACAGAGCTATGTAATTATTTTGTGCCTGTAAGGATACAATCATTCAGGGATTTCTGTGACAGCAGGCCTAGAATGAAAATAGGTTTTATTTTAAAGTTTTTTGCATGCCTCTTACGTCTGGGTTATTGTTACACCTTCTATGCCCGGGCCGCAACCAAATGCTTAGTACCACAAAATAACAGTTTATTAATTTTTTTAACAGTAAAAAATGTTTATTATACACTTTGCTGTCTTTAACCATGTACATTACAAAATAGTGATCACAATTCTTCCTTTCTGATGATGTACCTGCTTCCAAGACATGCATCTGGAGCATTTCTCCCCGGGCCTCCGCTGAAAACAGGCTCTGTGGAACCTAGTCGGACATTCCCGGTCAACAAATGTTAAATAAATAAATAAAAATAAATAAAATGTGCTGCATACCCAATTCTAGCTTACTATGATTGGTTTCAACACAGAACTCTAGCCTCAGCCTTTGAAATTCTCTGTCTTGATTGTTTTAAAGAGGTAGGAGTCACAAAGCACAGGTACCTGCTTCCAAGAGGAAGTTGGAAGTTTTTATATGGTTAAGTGACTTGTTGACAGCCACAAAGTATCCAACAGAGAGAATCAAACCAGAGTCTGAAGTATGAAGCTTATTTGCTGCTCACAACTTTAACCATCTGTGTTAAGAATACAAAGACATACACGATGAACAGACAGAAATCCATCACTGTAAGAGTAAAAGTCACACAGCACATGTTCATGAAATGCAGCCAAAAAGACCTGAGAAAACACAGAAACATCTTTATAAACATAGCATATCTCCCATAATGCCTTCATAAAAGGAGGTTTGCAAATTTATACATAGCAAAGCATCACAGGAGATATGCAGATATGTCTTGAGGAAATGTTTCATTACACTGTGTCATGACTGCACAAAAAACCAACGGAGTCCAACAATTCCAACCAATAAATAAATAATGTCCTTGGTTGAAGTTGGTGTCTGTTCCCAAAAAGACACCGAGGCTATAAAATTTCACTTCCTTTAATGATATCTAGGTTGAGTGCTTTCATCTACTCATTGTAGATTTCATCAGAACATCATTTGAGAGCAATGTCATTTTCTGAGAGCAGTGTAGGCTTCACTTCTGCTTACAAAGGGTGGGTGATATTTTTATTCTTAATCAAATTAAATCAGTTCTAGATTCTTGTCCGACTTCTCGTTCTCGGCCATTTTAATGTGTTTTTCTCTTGTTGTTTGTTGGGTCATTTCTATTTCGGTGGTCAAGATTCTGGTAGTAGCAAAAGTTTCTCTAAAAAGGGAATTTAAATGTTACATTTGGAGTCTGATGAGGTGGAGAATATGTTTGCTGTGGATTTAAGCCAGTATGAATTCCTGTACCTTGTCTGATTACAGCAGGCAATATGCTCATCTTGTCTTAAACACGGGAATTTAAGGCGTGTGTTGTTGAAGCTCTGAAAGTTTCCAAAAGAAAAGTTTATTATCCTCAGGACATATGGAATGAATGGTGAGCCAAAAGAGAGAGCTTTGCATTCATTTAGGTAAACCTTATTTTCTTGATGGTGTTTTAGTACTTTTGATATATTTTTTAATGTTAACATTGATATGAGTTTTTTTTTTTTTTTTGCTATAAAGTTTAAGAAGTTTTTTTTTTTATTTAATTTCTTATTTATACATGCAGATCATCAAGCTAGTTTACTTTTAAACTCCCCATTTTGTTTAAATCTGGTATGGACTGCTAAGCCAATGTATTTATCCAGGGGTGCACAGAGATTGTTTGCATAACTAATTATTGTGTCAGTGTCTTGTATAATAGAGAGTACAAAGAATTAGCCCAGACAAAATCACTTTATTCAGCAGATCTTGGAGACTTCAAGAACACTTGTCCATCTACCTATGTAACTGAATAAACTACTTGAAACTTCAACAAGGTTCTTTATTCCTCCTACAGGGAGGATATCGTAGAGAGAGAGTCTCCTATCTCTGCTAGCTAAAGTGATTTAATCTGGACTAATCCTTTGTACTCTGTTTCTTGTAGGTCCTGTCACCCTCTTGGTCACAGTTGGTATAGCAGACCTGACTTGAGCTTTCTAGATTACCTCTGTTATCTTGGATAATACAGTTAAACCTGAAATTAGAGACTTCATCACAGAACTGTAAAAGGCTTGTATATTTGAAGTCTCTGAACTTTGTGATATTTGCATCTGTTTTGAGAGTTTGAAGGAAAAGGATACGAATTTGTGATTAGATTTAACTGGTGAAAAGAAAACCAGGGAGATAGCTGATCCTGTTGTCATGTTGGTAAGGACCAGATCAAGGATATTTTTCCTCTTGTTCCTTGACAGTTTGAGGGGTTGGTCCTGGTCCCAGATCCCTTTAGTCTAAAAAAAAGAATCTTGCCTTTTCAAAACCACAACTACCATATAAGATCCTCATTGTGTTGCCTATCTACATGGATCTCAAAGGCTTCGGAACTTACATGGTCTCCTGCTGACTCTCACCTTGTGACAAGAAACTCTAAAGCAGTACTTATCAAAAGAATCTTGCCTTTTCAAGACAGCAACTACCATTGTATGTAACTTTTTAAACTTCACCCCTGTTATACGTTTTTTCTAACTAGGTTTTCATAACTTGTGCCTGCTATAACTTTGTTATTGCCTTTTGTGTATGCACATCCTGCAGCGATGATACCTTGATCTCTCCTTGTTTTTCTATTTTTTTATCAAATATTGATTGGTTCACCTTACTATCTCACTGATTGATTGTTTTTGGCAGACGAGATACCCACAGCCTGGGTCTCTTACTGACTCCAGACATCCTTACTCTCTCCAAAACCTGGGTAAAACCACATATTGACAACTCTGAATTTCTTCCCCCAGGCTGCAATATTTCCCAGCAGGATAGACGTAAGAAAAAAGGAGGAGCTATAGCCATTCTCTACTCCAAACATCTCTCTCTCTCCCCTATTTCAATCTCTACACCAAATTTCCACCCAGCAGAAATTCTAATTGCCAACTGTAATTTAAATAAACACAGTAAAGTAGTCATTCTTACCATCTATATCCCCCCAGGTACTAACATCCCTGCTCTCATACTCTTTCTTTCCTGGATTTCACAGGCCATCTCCTATGAAACTATCATCTTGGGCAGTGTCAATATAGACTGGAACACACTCAGCATAGACTCTCCCAGCTCCTGCATAAACCTCTATGGTCTCTCCCAGCTAATCACTGCCCCCACTCAGCAACACAAAAACTCCATTACTGGCACAACACTGGACTGGATCCTGACCTTTACCAAAACCCTACCACCCTGCCAGACTCCTTTAGTAACCACCTTCCCACCACTGTACAAAGACACTCTACCCAACAGCAAAAACATAGATACGTTTAACCTGATGCTCTCTTCAATAAACTGGTCATTTTTACAAGACCTTCCCTTGGAAGATGCCGTCCTAAAATTCAGCAGCATCTTCTTAAATACTCTCAACTCCCTGGTCCGGTGGCCCCCTCTAGGAAAATCAGACTAAAATGCCAGTGTGCCCCCTGGTTAACTCACGCTACTAGTCTCTTGAAGTACAAGAGGGATAGAGCCTGGAAAAGCTGGAAAAAAACAAGTTACCTTCTCTCTTTCAAACCTATAAGGAGCTCTGCAACCTAACCAAAAACAGGTCATCCTAGATAAGAAGATTTTATACCAGAAACCACTCAATAACCCACACTCCAACCCCCCACAATTCTGGCATTCTATAAACAAACTACTACATCCTGGTAATCGTTCGTCACCTAACTCCTGACCCAACAGCTCCTCCCTAGAAACAGCCACCTTTCTAAATTCCTTCTTTATAGAATCTTTCCAAAAGTTAACCAAACAAAACAATAATATCTCCCTTAGTAACCCCACAACATCCCCTCCCTACTTCTTTCTCACTTACACCTGTCCCAACTAATTACATCAGGTCACGTCTCAGTAAACTGAAACCATGCTCACCATCAGCTGACAATCTACCCCCTATTTTTGAAACATGCTACTAATTTGATTACTTACCCCATCTCCATACTTATACATAGATCTATCCAAGAAAATACACTTCCAGATATCTGGAAAAAATTCCATGTTTTACCACTTCACCAAGGTGGTAATTCTACTGATCCCTCTAATTTCAAACCTATAGCCATTCTGTCTCCTCTATCTAAAATACTGAAGAAGTGTATTCATAAACAGCTCATCAATCATCTGTTACATGAACATCTCCTAACCCCTACCCAGCATGGATTTTGTCCTCATCTACTACACTTATATCTTTCACACACAGTACTGCTAAAGCTTGGGATGATAATAAATGAGTCTGCTGTCTACTCCTTGACCTCTCTAAGGCCTTTGATCCTCTCTCCCATCCTCTTCTGCTGTCCAAAATCAGTAACCTCATTCTCCCTAACTCTACTATAAACTGGTTCAGTAGCTACCTCTCAAACAGATTTCAGTCTGTCAAATGGCTATCATCCTTTTCTCCCTTCCTAACTGTAAAAACTGGGGTTCCCCAAGGTTCCATTCTTAGTCCCCTTCTTTTCAACATATTTATTAACTACCTGTACACCTCATGTTCTCTCTCTACAGTAATACAATATGCTGATGACTCTACCATCACCCCCTACTCCAGCAATTTAGACAAACTACACACCATCACTTAACAATCTCTACACTCTGTTGAAACATGACTAACATCAAACCAACTACTGCTAAACCCTAAGGAAACCAAACTCCTCATCTTTCAACCCAAAGCGCTTGAACCACAAACATCTAGTTTCAAAGTCACATCCCTAAACCACACAACTATCATTGTTGAAACTTACACTAAACTCCTTGGTGTGACAGTAGATGATCAATTCAGATTTGACCCCCATATTCAACAAATCATTAACAAAAAAAAACAGAAATTAAGCCTACTATATACACACAAAACATTCCTATCAGACAAATCCAAACCCACCCTTGCACAAGCTTTCCTACTCCCTACTCTTTTATATGCTGCCCCTATCCTCCCTAACCTGAAATCCAATCTCTTATCTAAGTTTGAGCTCATATACAACAAAATTGCTAGATTTGCTGCTAATATGAACTATCAATCTCACCACTATCTCTGAAAATCCTGCAATGGCTAGAGGTCCACCACCAACTCCTTCTACCTCAGCTATACTCAATTAATTATCTTCTTAACTATCCCACCTCTTGTTGTGCTCTTTCTTCCCGAATCTCCTACGACACTCCAAATCGAGCTCTTCGAAGCTCACGCAAGCACTTTCTAGTGGCATACATGCCAAAGAAAAACACTGGCAAACTCCTATACAGTCACTCCTTAACTAACACTTGGAACAAATTACCTCTATACATACCTTCTATTACCAACACTAATTTCTTCAAAAAAGAGCTAAAATCCCACTTGCTTAACTCATGGTCAAGTTTATGCCATGATCCAACCTAAACCATCCACTAATTATCTACCAGTTTCATCTGTCTGTTCTTATAGACTAAACTATTAATTCTCTCTCACTTTCATATTCTAAGATTATTTGCTTTACATTCTGTTTGTTACATTGTAGAACATTGCTGCTTAGTATTTGTATATGGTATTTATTTTTCCCACCTATTTTATTATACTATATATGATAGTCTCTGTCTAACTTTGTACCTGGGCTTCCTCCAAATTAATTGAACTGTAATCAACTTTGTACTGAATGTTTATTGTAACTTTTGCTTAATGTGGAGCTTTTCTCCTTGGGCCCCCATTGGAAAAGGGCTTCCTGCCCAGTAGGACTTACCCGGTCAACAGATTTGAAAATAAATAAATAAATAGTTTAGTGTGTTAGTCTCAGCCCAAATGGACTGTCATTTTCACAGAAAATGTCAAGACTTGGGTTTTGATGACATATGGAGGCATCAGCTCTTTGAAGTATCGGAAGGATCTAAAAACTGGTCAGGAAGATGACAGCTAAAGTATAGTGCAGAAAAATATAAAGTGCAGCTCCTCAGATATAAAATCACTGGGGTAGAATGCATCCTGAGGGTATAGCTAAAAAAGATGAACAAGAAGTGATTATAGTTCATATTAACTATCAAACACAGAGAGAAAAGACAACTGCAAACTTAACAGGGTGTTAGCATGCATCCTTGGAAAATTAACATCAGAACAATAAAGTCTTTCCTGCTTTCTGTCAGTCTTTGGTTAGACTGCAGTTGGAGCAATGTGCTCTGTTCCGGAGGACTTATAAATCTACTTAGTACTACAGCAAAAAACTTGAAGACAACTGTCCAGCTGCCCCTTCACACTGAAGTCTTTTGGCAGGGAACTGCACCCACCCCCTCACTTTGGACACTGTGAGCCTTTACCCCTGATCTCTACATACACTATCTCAAATTTTGTACCAGCTCAGAGGTTAGAGAAATTCATTTTCTCTTCTTCTCTGAGATGGTATAACCTCTGAAATAGTATAGTATTGATTAGGAGAGTGCCTCTGAGATGGTATAAGATCAGAAGCAGTATATTTATTGATTAGGAGAGTGTGTTCAGAGGCCTCATATAATTTGCTTTTCTATTTAGTTTAATGTGCCACAACTTTTCACCAGGTGGTGGTAGGATCATCAGTGGTAGATCATCTTTGATACATTTATATAACAAAGTAGACTCAGAGGTATAGGGAGAAGGACATTGTAGTGTAGAGATTCATAGGAAAGCAACTAGGGTGATCAGACGACAGTCTGAACAATGGAAAGAGACTGATAAACTGGGTTTAGAGGAATGTACCAAAACTAATCTCACTGAATATCTCACTAATCCACTAATCCTATTGAATGATACCTCACCAGTCCTCATATTTCCCCACCTTTTACTGCAAGAATTCTGAAAAAAAAATAAATAAATAATGTGGGAACAAAGGCCCAAATCAGGGACAGATTTGAAATATTGGTCTTATAAACTTAGAAGATTACTAGACTAACATATTTTGCATAAACATGCATTTTCTGAAGGGTGTAAAAAGTCTGACACTCAAATGTCTGACTTCATTTATTGGCTTCAGTTCTCAACAATTTGCCAGAAACCGCAAATTATATTTGGAACAAAACAGCATATAACATAAAAATCTGGACATTCTGTGAAAATCTGGAAGGTTGAGAGGTATGCATACCCCTTGTAGCTGAAATAATATTATGTCAATAGCAATGCAATTCGGTTAACTGTGAAAGTCAAAACAAAGTTATCTATAATTTAACAATTGCATGTGTTTATAATCAAAAATGAAAATGATTGAACATAGTAATCATTACAGAAATGAGAAATCTGTCAACAATACACACACACACACACACACACACACACACACACACACACACACACACACACACACACACACACACACACACACACGCACACACGCACACACACACACGCACGGTAAAAAAACAAAAGAGACAAGTTGGGGAAACAAGTATATAAACTTCAAGAAAAGGGACTGTAAGAGTGCTTGTCCTGTTTGTTATAGCTTAGATGCCAGGTATATGAAGGATATCGTGATAAATAATTGGAGAATTATATGAGACAACACAACTCTTTATAAAATATTGAAATAGGGGCCATTTTTAATAGGCAAGAAGAGTTCCAATAGTAAAATGCTATTAGAAGATGATTCTTTTACCTTTTCAAATATGGTAAATAAAGCAAAAGGAAGGTTTTGCATATTTTGCAAATGTAGATATGTTGGGACCATGTTAATATTAAATCATTTAAACAGAAGTGGTTGTTTTAAGCATCATTTTAATTTTAATTCTAATTCAGAGAGTAATTTACATTTCAGCTTGTATGGCCTGCAATTCATTTTACATTGACAAAAAGCAGCAGATAACTACCCCAATATGTTTATGATATGTCTGTGTAGTCCGGATAAAACATTGCGATAATGTCTTCAGAGCATGTACTTCCCAGGTGTACATGCACAATGTCAGAGAATTTGACATACAGAGGCATGTTTTCTCCAGCAGGCGGTATGCAGTGGAGCTCTGGCAGCTACCATAAGGGAAGGGACACCTCATAGGCTTCTCTGCAAGACCAACAAGCTGGCCCAATCCTTATCAAGAGCAAATAGCTACAGCAGTTTGCCACTGATTTGCTTGGCTGTGTTTATAATTTGTATCTTAAAAGTGAGTTGGTTGCCAAAAAGAATTCATAAATACCATCAGCATTCTAACTGCTCATTTGGTCCAGAGCTTCCCTTTATAACTTTTCAGGCCAGATCACATTTTGAGGCATGTTTGCAGAAAAAAATGATTGCATTTATTTATTTGTTTGTTTATTTATTTATTTTCATTAAATGTTTTTCTGCTGTTGATTATCCATTCTTTCATATAAGTGAATCTTGTAACTTTATAGTACACTGTGTTAACATTCCCATAAGGCTAGTACACGTGGGATGTCACATGGCACTGTCTTCCTTAGGCAGTTGCTGCCATTAGACTAATCATTGCAGACAGCTACTCACCAGCTACTGTGTGCCTGTATGGTTACTTGTATGTTGTATGTGTCTGCAAAAGTAAATTTGAACAACCTCTCACATCAGAACAACACAAAACCCAGTTCTACATGTGTTTGCCTTGGTAAATAGCAGCATTACAGACAAGGAGTGAGTCATCTGTACACTGAATGTTTGGAATTCCACTGGTATAGATGAAAAAAATGTTAATTATTAGCCCATTGGGAGCTCCAAAATTAGAGTAATGAAATTCCAACAATGTGGTTTGCCAGGATATAGCCAGTCTTCTTCCTGACAGATAAGTGGAGAACCATCTCAGAGAGTTTGGATAATGCCTTATTAGTCTACGTCTTAAACAGGATGTTATGGTTGACAAGGTCAAATGCTTGGAAATGTCTAAGAAATTAGCAGTGGAATACTTATTCCTGTCTAGGTTTGTGTTAACATTGTGAATTAATTTCATTATTTCCATAGACTGACTGGTCTGAAGCCATGCTACATATGTGATAGTCTGTTCTTATCCAGAAGAAATTAGGTTTGCAGGCCTTGTACTATTTTCTTGAGTATTTTTGAGAGAGGACTGAGGATACAGATACATTCATATATTTTTTACTAGTCGTGCATCTTTTCCTTTGGAAAGTGTTTTTTTTTACATTTTCCAAATTTCTGGTATGCGGCTTTCTCTGATGTTTCTGTTACTTGCTTGGTAACAGAAAGAACAATGCAGTCCAAGAACTACCTTAAACAAAGGGGAAGGTTGGACATTAATTATGCTGTTTTATTTTGTACATCAGTTTGTGCACAGGCACAATGCAGGTTTGTTTTGGATTGAATGTTTTGTGACTCATCTCACATATAGAATAACTGATCACAATACTACTGGTAAATAATTTTATTTATTTAATGTTTGTTAACTGGGTAAGTGGACTGATCCCAAGCTCCTTTTCAGCTGTGACCTTGGCTTTAGTGTCAAAAGCAAGCTGCACACCATAACAATCAGATCTCAACTACTTTAAACATACAGATTTAACAAAAATGCATCAGTACAGATGAAAAGTCAGAATATAACATTCATAATAAAATACATATGCTAATTAAAAACAATAATGTAATACATAGTAATATAGTCATGAAAGTGTGTTTTATCATAATGTAGATAATAAGCATAGTGAGGAATACAGTGAATTAAAGCAACAGATACACGGAGTACCCCTCTACCTTACCAGCAGCAGCGGCCTTAGGTCAACTGGTGCCCTAGGCCAAAGGGCTCCATGGCACCCCCCACCACACTACCTGGTGCCCCCATCCTGGTCTAACTACATCAAATAAATACTAGAAAAGTGCCCCTGCTAGACCAGTGCCCTAGGCAGCCACCTAGTTGGCCTATGCCTAAGGCCGGCTATGCTTACCAGTCCACATGTACTCAGCCACTGTTTCTTACACATTCAGTTCATCTCTCCATGTAACTCAACTGCACCCTATGAATCGCTCTTCATTTTGTCTGTTGATTTTTAATTGCCCATCGACCTATCCCATCCATACTTTGTCATCCCCACCCCCTCATCCCATACATACCCACTTCCACTTAATAATCCATCCTTAGCAAGGCTAGTGCATTTGGTATGTCAGGCAATGCTATCTTCCATAGCTAGTTGCTGCCATTACTGTAAAGAGAATGGTTGCTGTCATCCCAGAACCTCATCAGTTCATACTAACTTCAGTCATAATTTCACTTACACACCCACACAATTACCCCCTTATCTCATACATGCATACAACCTAAATTGCTCCACTCCCCCGCACTGCAACAGGTCTATATTACAACGTCGAACTAAAACAAGTTCAAACATTGTAATATCAAACCCTAAAGTCCGAAAGTGGAAAATAGCGAAGCCACTGCACATTGACTTTTTTCCTCAGGGAAAGCAATCAGTGGGCCGTTGTCGGGGCTTTTCTATTTCCTTCACTGTGGTGCAATCTCAGAGTTGGTATATTTAAGTAGGGGGGGAGTGTGGGTGAAGCCCCCCACTTCAGTTTAAGTTTAAGGTTATTTTGTTGTTGTCACGGAACAGTGATTTTTTTCCCTGGGAAAAAATCGCTGTTCTGTGCTTTCAGTTTTGTTGGGTTTCGGATAGTAGAGTTCGATATTATAATGATCAAACTTTTGTAAGTTCAACATTGTGATATAGACCCCACTGCAACCATATGCATTCCCAAATTCTGAAAGCAGCACTTTAGAGACAAGCACTATAAAAGTCTAAAATGTTCTACAGTAAAGGATTGTCACATGTCTTTTGCTAGGACCCCTTTAGTAATTCTTCAGGAAACAAGGGCAACTCCTAGAGTTGTTTTAGGAGAGTTGCTAACTCCTACACGCATGTATATCATGGTATGACAGACAAAGCAACTATTCAGACCTCAGAGTAGTGGTAGAAAATTAAAAAAAAAATAGATGTTCTGATTTGGTTTAGAAGTGTTTGACATTCCAACATGAATTACAAAAGCCATGAGGATACACATTTTATTTTTCTCATGCTAACACTAGGGCCAGAAATCTACATCTACTCCACAAATAAATAAAATAAGGAGGAGGATGAGGGATAGGTTTGACACATGGCACCTGCCCCTCCTCTGGATCAAACTCTCTCTCCAAGAAAGCAGTGTGACACACTGTCTGCCTTCAAAAAGGAGCTGGACAACTGGATGAGTATTCATACGTTCACCCCTGGTATGACTGGTCTAGCCCTCCTTAAAAAAGGTAAGGCCTAAGTGGATACTGACAAGGCAGAAATAACCTCACGATTCAGATGCCTTATAACTCCTATGATCCTATGATTAGTGCTTTGCAGAGAAAGGAGCTTGGGCTATACCAAATTAAGCCTTTAAGTGCTGGTGAGATTTAGAGGGCACCTTTCAGCAGCCAAAGAATCTTTTAGATCAGGGTGCTCTGAAAAGCATGACTTTACTGGAAGAAGAAATTTAAGAAAATAAAAAAAAATCAATAAATAACATTTTACCCTGATTAATTTATACATTCTGAGATTTGGGATAAATAAGATGAAAAGGTTATAGTCAATTTCATTATTACTCGACCAGTGCATGTGCCGTGTCTGTGCCAGGACTGCCAGATCCTCCATGCCACCCCAGATTAATTCTGATAATCTGTAGGGATGGTCACAGAAAGCAGGCAATGGGGCTTGGCATATCTGAGCTTCTGTCCAAGGGGGGCTTACTGTCCTTCCATTATACCCCCCTCCCTTTGTAGCAACATGGTACGACCTTTGAGGGCCTTGTAATGTGAGTATCTATGGTATATCACCCCACCTGCACAACAGCTCAGCCAAGCCCCACTGCCCCTGCTGACTTAGCCTTTTCTGGTGATGTCCCTGATCTTTACCATGAATCATCATCTAGAGATGCCCATGTACCACCCCCAATATGGGCATACCCATTCATCCCTGCCAATCCGTCAGTCACCCAAAATGCTAATTAAATACAAGTTGTCTGGGTCTTAGTCAGGGCTTTATCCCTCTATGCCACTGGAATAACGAAAGCTGAAGGAGACAGCTGAGAGGCTGAAGACTTGCTCTGTTTATTTAGATATGGCAAGGGAAGGATTTGGTCTAATACTAGTGACTAGTGGACGCCAAACACATTTTTACAGTGCTGCCTGCAACAAAGTTCATGCATATGCAGGTGTGTTGGGTGGGAACACCCCCCAAGGGTGGAGAAGCATGTGCATAGCTGTACTTATTGCAGGGATGAATATAATGAACAATATTCCCCCTGTTAGATCAGTAATGGTACCTCCCAAGAACTTCCCAACAGGTACTGTGACATGATATCAGTTTGTAGCCTCCCAGACATAGCTGCTCTAGCAGCTATGTCAGGTCTGTATGGACAGGAGCCTTTGGTGGAGTACATTGATAACTGTGCTTTAAAACTCATGACATGCACATGAAAATCAGATGTAGATACATAATTATATGGGTGTTCAGATGCAGTGAAATATAATAATAATAAAGAGATTTCCTAATGTAATGGGTGTATGTCCCTTTTCTACATCAGATTCCCTTCACCTATAGTAGGTGACACATGCATCCCAAAGGTCTCCAGATCTTTTCATCGAGTTACACAGTTCAGATCTCCTAACAGTGCTTTCCAGTGGAACGTTCCTTCCCTTGATTCATAAAAAGCACAGTTAAATTTGTCTTTGTGCTCATCAGAAAATGAATTAATGCTGTTGCAGGCACTGCCTGATTTGCCTGCAGCTGCATCATAATGGCAACAGTTGTCATGGCTACCAGTATTTCAATTCAGTAGCCAGGTAATGGTGGTGACTGAAGCACAAGACCTCCTTCATACCCCAGTACATGCCAACAATGGACTCAATATAAAGAGTGGCTGAAGGGCTCGTCTAGAAGCAAAATACAAACAGGCCCAAGGTAAGGGATCCAGACACCAGGTATAAGGACCATAGGTTTGATTTCTTTTTGTTGTGACTGAGGAGGTTATAGTAGCCTCTGCTCCTTCCTCAGGATCACTGCCCTCTAGTGGTGTAAGGAAAGTTGATTATTAGGACATCCTTTCTGGAACATCTTCTTGGTAGTGAGACCTGGCACCACCTCCATAGGTTCTCTGTTTTTTTGGGGTCTCAGCCTGCAAGCAGGTGCAAGACCTTGGATACTAAGGGCATGGAGGTAGGTCTGGTCCTATGGGATCATCTTTTCACCTTTCCTGTGAGTGCCTAGTTACATATACAGCATGCCCCTCAAGGCTGTCCTCTGTTTGGGACCCACACTCCTTTTTTAACCACTGCTTAACTTAAAAAAAGTCTTTTCAGTCTGTGTAGTAGCAGATGACTAAAAAATATGACATGGCACTCTAACAGAAGGCTTAGGACTTATGGGGCCCAGTGCTATACCCAGTAACGATCTTGTATATTGGAATATGGAATGTTCCTTATCATGTGCTAAATCACAGCCAGCTCTGTTTCAATTAATTGTGCTACTGCCTTTTGATCTCCAGTTCTTATATCCTCTGAAGAAAAAAGAAGCTTAGGGAAAGTAACAAAAAAGTGACCTTTTTTCTCCTTCACCCTCGGAATCTTCTAGAGTTACAGAACCTGAGAATGTGAATGTTACCTGATTGAATCAGATAAGGAAAAGGAGTTTTCTTTTGTCAGATACTCTTTGCTAAGGATGTTCATCTCGGATTGCTTTTTGTTTGTTCACCTTCCAAAGTGTGTCAGTCCTTACTTGAGGCTAGAAGTGACTAATATTTAGGTGCTCCCTCCCCTTAAGACTCTTGTCTGAAATGCTATTGTTTTATTTATCTTATTTGTTAATGGGATATGTCTGACTAAACCTATGCCATTATCAGAAGAGACCCACGGAAAATTGCTCCAAAAAAATTATCCAAACGGTAACATAAATGGAATTTTCCGCTGATATTATACAGCTAACAGCTGCCTTTAGGGGCCAAATTGAAGTGTGCCACTTATTAAAATAATTTTAAAATAAACCAGGATATCAACTACAACAGTACTGAAAAAAATGTATCATATTCTTAAAGCCTCAATGAGCATAAAATTGTTATTAATAGGTGTATAAAGGCCAACAACCACTGGAGCCTTTTTAAGCCTAGCCATGCATCCCAAATTTCTGACAAGTTCTGGTACCCTTGGTAAGTGTAAACAGAGGCTTGGAAGATAAAACATTCACAAGTAGGGGCCAGGGAGATGAAACATTTACAGGCTTCATGTGTCCATTAGCGACATGGGTGCCAAACCAGGGATGAATTTCCAGTTCCTTATCCAACTGTCCAAGTTACAATTGAATTGGCTTAGGGAGGAACTCTACTTCACATGGATGGGGAGCCTGTTCCAGAGATGGAGTAGTTTCTGGGATACATACCTATCTCTCCAGCAGGTCCTATTTATATTACAGGTAAGGCTTAAGTCTTTAAAACAGGTAATTCTGGTGCTGTTTGTTTTTTGGTTATGCAGGAGGTCCAGCAGAGTGGTGTCTGGCAATCAAATCAAACAATTAAATATAGCATTTTATTTTCTTATTTTACAAGAGACATATCACAGTTTATTTATTTGTTAACCTTTGATTACTGGGAAAGTCAGACTAGGCAAAGCCCTTTTTCAACAGAGGCTTGGGCAAAAAAGCTCCACATTACATATTTTTTCACAAGCAGTTAGTATGAGTTAAGAACCCAGGGATGATGCTTGGAAGCTTGAAAACAAAGCATTTGGACTACATTTTGCACCCAGGGAAGTACTTTTAAACTACATTTAAAATATTGCACTTATCTCACCATGTAAATCAGTTTTTTGTGTTGTGTCTGCTGCTTATCTAAAGTTAAAGCTATTAATTTAAGGCATTTTAATAGTCTGCATTGCTTTTTAAGTGGTTTCTGTGCTGGGCCTACATGTTCTGAGTGGGCCCTCATTTATTGCATTTTATAGCTCGTTTCTGAATTTGTTTCCCACCCACCATTTTCCTGTTGTGCTTTTTAACTAGGAGGCTTTTGTACTGCCCATGTCTGAGCCTTGGAAGCTCCTCTCAGTCTCATCTTCTGCATATGTGGCCCTAGAAGCTCCTCCCAGTCTTATCTACTCTCCTCTGCTCATGTTACAGGTAACTGACAGAAGAAACTGGGAAGGCCTTCCCCTTATAATACTACTAGTTCATTTTGAAATTGCATATGTGTGTTCCTCATTACTTGCTTGCCTGCCTTTGAATCGTCTTATAATTACTTGAATCACCTTGTAATTAATTGTAACTAGTTGTTAGATTTGTTTCTGGTACTTTTTCACTTGTGGCTAACTAAAGTGTGTTTTTACATTAAAAAGACCTGGACTGCAGTTCTAGTGGCAGTAGAAATATAGCCTGGTCGGTCTGAGTTGAGTTACTCACAATTAGGCTTAAATGAGAATTACTTGCTGTAGCTAGTTGCTTGAGTGGTTCTTGATACCATTTCACTTTTGGCTAACTAAAGTGTGTTGTACATTAAGAAGACTGGTACTGAAATTCTAGTGGGAGTAGAAAGGTAGCCTGGTCTATCCAAGTTGGAAAACATATAGGGAGGCTTAAAGTGGGAACAACTTGTTGTAGCTAGTCATTTGAATTGTTTCTGACACCTTTTCACTTTGGGCTAGGTAAAGTGTGTTTTAATATTACGAAGACTGGGCCTGCAATTGTAGTGGCAGTAGAAATGTAGCCTGGTCTGTCGAGTTGGTAAATACACAAAGGGGTTTAAAGTGACAATTACTAGATGGTACCTTCTCACTTTTGGCTAACAAAAGTGTGTTTTTATATAAAGAAGACTGGGACTGTTAGTCTAGTGGAAGTAATAAAGTAGCTTGTTCTGTCCAAGTTGGGAAACACACAGGGAGGTTTTAAGTGAGATTGTTTCATCAGCCAGAAGGCTTTTTAGGGGCTTTGTTGTTTGGTGTTGATCTGCATTTGAAAGCGACTTTTGCTGTGCTTTTACATTAAGTTCCAAGATAACCCATCTTGTGGCAGAAAGCGCTTACCTGGTCTCTCTGAGTTCAAAAGCACTCCAAGGAGTTTAAAGTGTAGTTATTTATTGGCCAGAAAGCATGAGAATTAGTTTTCAGCTTTTTTCTGTCCACTATAAATTAGGCGAGTTTGCGCAGAGCTGTCTGCTGTGCAGTGGTGCTTAGCAGTATAGCAGTACCATGTATAGTAGCAAACCTATAAAGCTAGTACTTTGGACTTTAACCTGTAACACAGAAAGGATTTGCATGGAGCTAACCTTAGAGCAGCTAGTTAGCAGATTAAACAGCACTAATATCAGATTACAGCACTATCTAACATCTAGCCTTAACTCTAAACACCACTAAGGTGACCCCTGTAAAACCAAGTCCCTAAACCATAATAGCCAACCCTAATACAGACCCTGACAACATGGATTTGCAATTTCTTAATGTCTTTGTAGCCAGCATGGTAGATTTGGGCATCCTGAGACAATGAAACATTTGTCTCATGTACTCCAACAACCTTGTAGTTCTTAAAGTAACTAACAGAGTATGCAAGAGACGAACATGACCTTAGAGGCAAAAATCTTGCTTACTAACAAGGTTGTCAGGAAGACACACTACATCCTTCACACATACCACTCAACACACACACACATAGACCTTCTTAAGCTGAGGCACTTAAAAGAAACCTCAAAGACCTCATACGCCATCAAACAGCAACACCTGTCCTCAGAGATCACTAGAGCACACAGGCAGCACCTAATAGCACACATAAGCCTATACCCAATGATCCCACAAGAGCAAAGTCTATAAGGTAAGCAAACATGTTACCTAGTACTGTGGTCATATGGATTTTATTGTATGACACACAGATGCCACTTTGACCAGTCTGGACAAGGAGAAGATAATGGTCAGCTGCCTACCTGGAGCTAGGATCCGCAATATCATGCACACACTCAAACCACTATGCTACAGGTACCAGTATGATTCTATCAAAGTCCATTTGGGTGCAAATGACCTGAGACATACCTCACTGGACTATATGAAAAAAGATATTATGGATCTTTCTGAATATGTGTCAGAGACAGGAATGTGCCTTGCATTGAACAGCATTATTCGTTTACCAAGGATGATGCCACAGTATGAACAGAAAATGACTGATTTTAATAATTGCCTTTAGTTTCTGGTGTCACCCCAGGGGAATCCAATATATATTAGCATGGGATGACATGGTTAACAGACCATGTTGCTTTGCCAAAGATGGTCTGCACCTGTCCTCCTTGTGCATTTGGATATTGGCTAAAACTTTATCCTCCACATTAAAGCCTTTTTTAGAGAAATGTAAAAATGACAAAACTAACAACAAAGCAAAAAAAAAAAAAACTCAAAGCAACCTTAAGGTGTTACTGCTCATTCCTAGGAGCCTAAACAAGAAACCCCACACCATACAAGCTGTCCCCACTCCGGAGAACGTAGACATCTTTGCTGTTACCTAGACTTGATTTAAATCCACAGAAAGTACTCTGGCAGTGCAAGGCTACAGTGCCTTCCACACATTTAGACAAACATGCGCTAAAGGTAGAAGTGCATTAATCTACTTTAGCAACAAATAAAACTCCAAGCTGATTAAACAGGATGATGCCCTGGAATTCATCCGTGCCCAAATCTCCAACGACAATGTTTCTTACCATGTCCTAGCCAGTTACAGGTCATCTTTTATAACTTGTGTAACTTACAAATCTTAACTAGACCTAGTGAAGGTGCTCACCATCCAAATAAATACCCTAGACATGGGAAACCTTAACTGCCCTTTTTTTAATTTCTCCAAATATTTTGTGTATCTAATACCATGATGAGAATGGACCCCATTCCTAAGTCAAAGTATGATTAAAACTGGAACAAACCACTTGCTGACAAACAGGATAAGCGCCCAGTGCTCCAGAAAAACTTGAATAATATTAATGAAACCAAAAGGAGCAACTAGGCTGATGCAGAGTCACAAGTAGAAATGGTTAAAATCCAACTTTAATTCCACTGCAGGTCAAATAAGCGCTTTCACTCATTCATTTGAGCTTCATCAGATCATGTAACAAAGACCTTCAAGTACATAGGCTACATTTATACAGTTAAAACATCCTATTGGCTGCTTCTTGTTGCATATTCATGAGTTAATCTAAGCTTAAAGATATATGCATATAAACATATACTGATGTATAAAAATTAATATAAAAACATATAAAAACATATAAAAAACATATAAAAACTCTCCATGAACACTCAAGATGCTCTAATAAATATGTATATATATGTCAAAAGAAATCTATTTCAAGGGTAAAACATATATGTGCCATCATTTATTATAAAATCTAAACATTCCTCCATTTGTTTAACATTAGTTTAATGGGCTCTCTCTGAGACCTAAACCCCTATCTGCTCTCAGTCTAGTCTATCCATACTCATACTCTCCAGTATGGTTGGTTCTGTTCTCCACCTCACCATACTATACTTATTCCAAAATAAGCCTAAGAATGAAAAAAATGGAAGGACCTAAGGCCATTGGCTGTGGCTCTAAGGCTAAGCAGAGGCTTCCTGGGATGAAGCCTTTAAAGTTGTTCTTGTTCTGTATCCTGTCTCTTGTGATACATTGTGCCATATTTTTAAATAAATATAAATTTGGCACATAAAGTAAAATCAAATGAGAGTATCATAGTAGCTAAGTCACGTGGCGCACAGTTAGTGTGCAGGAAAGTTATCAAAAAAATGGAAATGTTTTCAAATACACAACAATTGAGAATTACAATAATTACAGCGTGTTCATGGTTTTGTTTGTGTGTTTGAGGCCCTGACCATTATAGCATTCTTGAATAACATAGCATTCTCCTTAAATAAAGAGGGTTTTTTATATAAAAAGTTTAATTGTGCGTCCACAGTACAGAGAATAGGCCAGTGTTTCAGACAATATATTCTTTACTGCTGGACAATCAGTACTATATGGTAAAGAAACCCCATCTATATGGTCTATCAAACCTACCATTGTTTGTTGTATCGGATCCACCAGTAATAACTGGTCCAAAATAAGCAGATAACTGTTCAGTAAATAAGAATTGACATCTCTCTGTTCAGTCTAAGTTTATTGAGAGCCTTAGCCCTCGACTTCTTGATTATTTGTGAGTCACTCACTCCTTGTTCTTAGGAAGCCTGAGTCATGGCATTTATGTTCTAGGCCCTCAACTCTGGCCTCTACATCATCTGGATGAGGTGAAATGAAATGATGAAGTTAAAGTGAATTGAATTGCAGTAAGTTTAAAGTTCTGCTGGATTTTGACCTGTTGGATTTTGGTTTTTTTCTTTTTGGATTTTCATTTTTTCTACTTGTGTTTCAGCTTTCAGCCAGTTTTTCCTTTTTGCTGCATTTCACACATTCTTGAGTTTTGGCTGTTTGTTGGGTTTATCAAGTGTCATGTTTTCTGCTTTATCCTGTTTTTTCTTGCTGACTTTGGAGCAGGTTTCTCTCTTTGCTGATAACTTGGAGCTTGTATCCAGTCTAACTTTTTGACTTAGCTTGCTGCATACAGACATTTTTTTTGTATTTTTTTGCACCTTTGCACTATTTTTAAACTATTTTTTCTGCCTTTGCACTATTATTCTAGTATTATGAGTCAGAGGAGTGCCGATGAGCTCGCTAAGGCTCATCTCCAGAAGTAGACCTGTTTTTGAACAGAATCTCACCTGTTCAACAACTGCGTCTTTGCAGACTTTGGGCTTTGGCAACGCGGGATCGATTTGGAGCTTTTTGAAAAGCTGCGGAGCCTGGCTACACCCTAGTCTAGAGAGCTTTGCACACTTGCAACGCCACTAGACACAACACTTCTATTGTTTTAACAAAAACATTTTCACAGCATTTGCAGCACAAAGTTTTGTTTGGATTAAACATGCCCAATCAGGAGATTATGTCAAGGCAAACATTCAAGGTGGCGGGAACAAGCAAAGGTACAGCCATCTTTAAGAGGGTGCCTCCTCTGAAGACAGGGGTAAGAGGACACACTATGGAATAACATTAAAGAATTTTTTTGCTGAAGAAGAGAAACTACAACAGAATAAGAAACAATAGAATCAAATAATTGGATTTCTTCACCCACAGTAGAAGACTTGGACATTTGAAGAGAAGTTGATGAAATAGAGATCAGATAGAAGAACTCCAACAGAAGAGAAGTTCAGATATTTTACCTTATAGAGATTTAATTTGCTAATTAGCTAACGCCTTGGCTATAATAGGTTCCATTATAGTGCTACCATTAAACCTAATGACTATACTTGTTAATGTTATACTGGGTTCAACCTGTGGATTAATATAATGAATGTGTTAATGTGTATATATACTTATAGAAGCTGTACATATAACTAAACACATTAATAACACTACTTAGTAATGAGCTTAAAATATAGCTAACACTTCCAGCTAGTGAGAGTTAAATGATATACATTACAATAATTACTATTTTTACTTAGCCTAATATTACCAATAACATTACATATAATGTCAGCCAGTCCAGTGTATAGTGGCGATGTGGAATAACTTTATAGATCATTGATGATGTGTGATCAAGGTTACCTTCATGAAGTTAGGGCACCATCAAGACTGGGTAGGTAGTGGAGTGCTAAGTGAGATCCCTCGAACAAACAAGACACATATAACCATGGGCTCTAGCTCGTAGGAGAAACGCAACCTTTTCCTCCCAGTCCTGAAACGGACAAGAATATATCAAGGTGACGCTTCTAAGAGCAGGGGAGACAGCTGTGCCAATTGATTCAATGATACCTTCCTATACTAACATCTAAAGATATGAATGTATGGAAATTATTACCAGCAGACTAATGATTAGGCCTATTCTCAGTACCAACACTTAACAGTGTGGGATATTTGGTTGACCGAAGACATGGAGAAATTATTATGCAAATTACTAAACTTTAACTGTTAAACTATGAATTAACTTTTAATGAATTGAGAGACAATTGCGAGACTATTCTGTCTTTACTTATGCTTAAACTTAAATTTCATGATAAAACTGATATCTGCTAATCATTAAATAGTTGAGATTGACTGAGAAAGTTTAAGAATAATTATTTGTCCAAATATATATAGGAAGAACGCTAGTTGTAACATTTAATTTGACAACTAAACTTTAGATGATTATCATGAAAATTATTTATACAAGAAATATAGATAAGGTGATATTTGACTAGAATAATATACTGATGTACTTAAAATCTAGGTTCTATAAACCATAAAATTAAGTTGAAGCTGATTATAAGTTACAAGTCAAAGAAATAATAAACTATCAAATATAGATGATTTATGGATTGAAGATATGAAATTTAAGGATATCTACAAGTTAACGTAACAAATTTGACAAGTTCTCAAAGACACCTAAAGAGATAACAATGTAACACAATTTGTCAAGATATCTCTGACCTTATTGACCCACCAGAATCTCTTTCCATCTGGTCTGGGTTGTACCAAAGAACTCCATTGTACCTTCTGTTGACCCATAGTTCCATGGACTCAGTTAATGAGAGAGGTAGTGTCTATGTGCTGTAATTAGTACTTTTGTATAACAATATGACCTGACTGTATAGGTGGCATTGGTGATGTTAATAAATCTGATTGTTATAATAGATTTGTAACAGTTGTTATTTACTTTGTATGACTGCTTAGGTGGCATTTTGTTCATCTCCTTGATTGATCTTGTACCAAACATATACATCATAGAAAAGTATGTGTTACTTAATAACATAGGCCTGGTGATTTATCAACAATGCCAGTTCCTACATACAACATTGTTACATCAGTTAAAGTAGAGCTCATTGGCATGAGCCTGAACACACTTTGAATAAACATCTATTCAACTATGTTTTTGAGTTTTGGGGTTTATTTTAGGTGGTTGTTAAAAAACATGGCAACACTATTTTTTTTTGAGCCATGACGTTTTGTTTTATTTAACCTTAATTTGAGACTTTAATTTAGAAATGTTATTGAAACATATATTTTTTATATTTATTCTCGTGGCAGACGCTTTTGTTGTAGAAGAGAGAAGATTGAAATTTGGTTTTGATAATTATACTCATATTGATTAACCTATTAAGGCTAAGGAACCTTCAGTATTTTATATGATATTACAGCTTAAATAGTTAGCACCTTGCAGCAGAAAGTTAGAATAAATGTTGGATTTAAGCAGGCGTCTAACTAGAACCAGCTAGGCTAATAGCCACCCATTTGCTTAGTGACCAACAAGACAAGGCTAGAAGAAGAATATCATTAGAGGAGCAGGATTAGAGAACCTCTAGGAATTATGCCCAAGAAGATGTTGAACAGAGCAGCCCTTGAGTTTAACAAGATAAGCAATAGAGATATGTCTGATAGGTCACAATCGAGAAACTAGAATCTCTTTAAGTGTCAATAACTATTAGAATGAGATTGCTCAACAGATTAACATGGGACCGAACTACTGGCCTTATTATATCGTAATTGAACCCACTGGATGAAACTGACTATTTATAGTGGTTTTAAACATCAAAGGACTAAATTGCCTCTGGATCAATTCAAAATTACTAAAACACACCATGATTCTGTGACAAAACCATGTACCATCGGTATTATATGTAAACACTAAAACCCTTTTATATTTTTGCTATGTTAAACCAAAGCTCTTTATTTGTTGGCACCTTGTGTACGCTGTGCAATATGTCTTACTCAGTTTATATGCAGGTGGCACCTTGTAATTATTGTGATTTCTTAGACCTATCATAATTTTGAACATCAGTGCTGATACTAACCATTTAGCATAGAAGGGGTCAAGCACAAACCCTTAATATGATATTAGTTAATATCAGGTCCTGATTTTTATTTGAGGCATAGAGACTTACAGGTGGTACCACTGATGGCTTAAGGGGTGGATATCAGAACACCTTTACCACATAAGGAGAGTTTGGAGACACAATGCCTCTATTTAGGGGTTTAGGGAAGAAGGTCACTGAGAGCCTATCCTAATGTTAAGCTTTGGACTGAGAGCAAGATAGTGTATTATAATATTGACATTGAGATATATATTGAGTTTTAGGAGAGTATGGATTTGGAGACATAGATATATTTATTTTTTATTTTGAGTGTTTATTTGTTTTTATAATTTTTTATATGTTTTTATATTCTTTTTTATATGTTATGATTATATTATAAATAACATTCAAATATTGATGTTTTATATTGAATATTCAGATTAACTTTTTTGTTATGTTTACATATTTATTATGATAATGATTAGCTGTGTTACTTGATTGT
>NC_056733.1:708992850-709020350 GCF_019279795.1 Protopterus annectens | reverse complement strand
GCAAAGGTACCATTTAACAGTCATGTATTTAAAATTAGGACTGCCCAATATACTTTGAATTAAAAACCTTTCTGTCTTGAAGCTTTTAGGACTTGCCATTCAATCCATGGATCAACATAGTCAAAATGAGCTTAAAATATTAACCTTATAATGAAAATTGGTGGATATTTGTAATTATTGTTTCTTATCCCTTATCTCACACCGTCCACATTAGTGGATTACAACAGCAATTCATGTGGCCTTTTATTTATTTTATTTTTTTAATTTTTTTCCAAAATGTTTTTATTCATTTTATAACACAATAACTTAACAGTATAGTAACAAGAAAAAACAAATAAACTATATACAATGTCCATAACAACTAAAAAAGCAATATATATAGGAGAACATTTAATATTTCTCTAACAGATTAAACAATTTTGTCCAAGCAATTAAATGATGGGTTGTGTTGTTACTGCTTGCTTTTATAGTAGCAATCTCATTCTTACAAATGTATTTCACAAGATGAATAAACTCAGCTTTAAAGACAGGAGTAGATTGAGATTTTCAATTGTTAGTAACAATTTCCTTGTAACAGAGAGTATAGACCATAGATAAAATGTTTGGTTTTTGGAATGACGTCAGGAACATGAACATTGAAAAGGATAAGGGAGTTAGAAATTATATAGTTGTCATTCCAGAGAGCTTTACAAAAGATATTTAAAGTCTAACCAAAATGTGGAAATTATTTTGCATATAACAACCATATGTATCCAATCACCATCAGGGTGTCCATATCTCCAGCATTTCATTTCATCTTTCTTGTATATTATTGATAGTCTATGTGGGGTAACATCTACGTAAAAATGTCCATGTGTATACATGCCAGAACAGGGAAGATGTACATTCCTTCACAGACTGTAAACAGAATTTTTCATATTTTTCTGAGAATACTTGTCTATTAACTTCACTTGAATAATTCCAAAAAAAAAATCTGTTTTGCTGAAATCATTTCTGAGCATTTTAGAAATAGCATATATATATATATATATATATATATATATATATATATATATATATATATATATATATATATATATAAAGTGTTCTTGGATGGGCTATTAATAATTGTTGAGATAAAAATCCAAGATGTTTAAGTTACTCTTATTGTATGCGTCTAATAAGGGTATGAGCTTAGTATGTATAAAATCCTTACAAGTTTGGATGTCCGGCCAATTGCAATTTTGCAAATTATATCTGCTGATCAAATAGTCTGCAGAACTTATTTTATTAGCTGGGAGAAATTGATTCCAATAAAATAGGTCACTCTTCTTAAATACTAACATTTTCTGAGTATCAAAATATATCAAACATTTATTTGTGTAAGTAATAGGAAACATACATTCTTAATTAATCGATTAGAAAGCATAAGCTTTCTAAACAACAGCAATACTTCTTTTATAAGAGGTGTAAGAACAAGTTTTGACCTTTCACTTTGAATGTATATTTTAAAATCTATATAAAGATGTTTGTAAGTATTTGAGTATATGGGTCAAGCAATGTCCTATTACTATTAAGAAGTACGGTTTCATGTATTGATTTCCAGTATGATGTATAAGAAGTATTATTCCAAAGCAACACTATATTAATAAATGTGGAGTTTAAATAAAAATCAATATTTGGAAACGCTATACCTCCTGCAACCCAGCTTGTGGTGTGCCAGAGAAGAGAAATTCTTTGTTTTGTTTTTTTTTTTTTTGGAATACCAAAGGAAGTTGAGTAATAAGTTATTAATTTTCTGTTTAATTTTTACTGGTGGAGGAATTATTACATCTTGGCCAATGAATAAGATTTTAGGTAATAGTATCATTTTGATTAAAGTTAGTCTGTTTTCAAATGTAAAGAATAGTGTGTTCCAACTGTCAGTTAAACTGGTAATTGAGTTTATAAGTTGTTGGTAATTACAGTAGATGTGAGTGATTTTTTATAATTAGATTCACTAATGATACCTAGATATTTAATTTGTGTGCCCTCCCAGTTTATGTCTCTTTTTGATCTAAGTTTCATAGTAATATTTTTATTGACTAGAAGTGCCTGAGTTTTGTTGTGATTGAATTTTAGACCAGAGATGTTTGCAAAGAAGTCTAGATTATGTAATAGGTAATCTACTGAATTGTCAGTATCATTAGAAGTTATTAGTAGGTCATCAGCAAACAGTTGTATCTTGGGGGATAATTTCTCTGACACTTTATATCCTTTAATGCTGTAATTATTTCTAACATAATTTGCAAGAGGCTCAACAGCCAGGGCAAAGAGTAATGGGGAAAAGGGTCACCCCTGTTTAGTACCTCTTAATATTTCGAATGGGCTAGATAGATAATATCCAGTCTTTATACAGGCTATGGATTTTTCATATGGGTTTTTAATTAATCCTATAAAGTTATGGAAAAACTGTATTTTTGCAGAGCTTTAAACAGATATGACCAACTTAGGGCGTCGAAAGCTTTATCTATATCAAAGCGTGAAATAGAAAGCTCATTTTTTCTTGTTTGCTAAGTTTATTAAAGACAGTAATCTAATTACATTGTCTTGTACCTCTCTGTTTTTGATAAACCCAGTTTGGTCTTCATGAATTAATACTGAAAGAATATTATTTAATCTGTCTGCTAAGATAGACATGAATATCTTATAATCGATGTTAAGCAAAGAAATTGGCCTGTATGATGTGCAAAGGTTGGGCTCTTTATTTGGTTTTAAGATGGGAGAGATGATAGAATATTTCCATGAGCGAGGGATGTTTGCTGTAGTTTTAACTTCTTGGAATGCATTGAGTAAGATTTTCAAGATTTATCAGGTAAGAGTTTGTAAAACTCTGGAATTAGACCATCCAGCCCTGATGCCTTTTTTGTCTTAAGATTTTTTATTTGTCCTTTAATTCTTAAAAGAAAAGGGTTTGTCTATGTTATTAATATTGTATTTGGATAGCTTCTTTTGAATATTATTAGCAAAAAAGTTGTCTGTACTTTTCTTATCACTTGTAGATGAGTTGTTATTATTATTAATATTCTTGCAATGGTTTTCAAAACATGATAAGATATGTTTTAGATCTGTAACTTTGATAGTCTGATTAATTCTAGTGCATATTATTTCTTTGAAATGACTTTTTTCATTTAAATATTTAGATCTAATCCCAAGCCTGTGCATACCCTTGGGGTTAATTGAGTAGGATTGTAATTTTTTCCAGATTTATTAATATTTTATGATGTATGATATCCTGATATTCCTTGTTCAGTCTACATATGTCAGCTAATGCAGATTTGTCATTTGATGTAAGTTTTAGTTTATCAAATTCTTTTTTGTATGTCTACCAGTTTTTTATCCCACTCTTTTCTTTTACTTATATACCAACTTTTGACTTTTCCATGTAAGACTACCTTTAAAGTATGCCATAGGATAATATCTGAAACCTCTCCATTATTATTGGTGTCTAGGTAGATCTTTATTTCATCTAGAAGCCATTCTTTAAATCCTTGTACTATTACTAGATATGTAAGTAGTCTTTGTAAGAAGTTTAAGTGGTCAGTATTACGTGTTACAGTGAAGGTGATAGCATTGTGGTCAGGCGTAGGGCATGATGTCAGCATTACATTATCAGTCTTGGCCAGTAAAGAACTGGTTACGAAAACATTGTCTGTGTTTGTCTGTGTGCCAAATCTGTAAGAGTAGTAAGAATACTTCAGGGAGGATAATATTTTTATACTGTTAATGTCATGTAGTCTGATGAAGTTTCTACTAATGGAATATTGAGACAAAAGCACTTATTTACTTTTAAAGTGAAGTTGTGTGGAATCTTGTGAAATTGGCTCTTCATCAATGACTGTATCCTTGGTTTTTAGTGGTTTGTCTGTGTTTTATGTAGTTGTTCAAGTGCTTGGCAACAGGGGACATCTTGAAGGGCTTAGAGTTTGTGGTATCTGTGGTGGGCAAGATACAATTAAAATCACCTGCTAATAGTAACTCACCTTTAGATTTTAATGTTATGGTGTCTAAATGTTTTTTTTTTTTTACAGTTTTAGTCCCAATGTCCAGAGTCCAGTAGGTGTTTGCAAAAGTGTACATCTTTTTATCTAGTTTTAGTGTGACTAAATCAAGCATACCATCATTGAGTATGAGTCAACTATTTCTGGAATTCTCATTGATTTTCTTTGTAAAATTAGGACACCTCTTCTTTTGTGGTTGTAGTTTGAACTTACCAAAATCTTATAATTGTGTGGCCTTTTATGATTGAAATATCCTGAAGTGGATATTTCTGTTATTATTGGTTCTGAAATGGGTAATTATGATATTATTCACTATAAACTTTTACTTCACTAATTGCTGCAACATATTCAGTAATCCACAGATTTAAAGTACTCAGAAAAATTTTGCTTTATCAAACAGTAAATATAATTTAAACCAATCAGGTAGATAAGTATATATTTAAAGCAATAAGAAAGATGAATCCAAAAGAAATCATGCATTTATGCATGGTCCTAAAAATAAGTGTGGAGCATGGATTGAAACAAGGCCATGGCCCAAGGTATGATGGTAATGAATGTCTGTTAAAGTAAATGGAAAAAATCCATGTTCTCAAAAAAGCTCATAGTCAAGAGAATTATCAGATGCCAGAATTCCAGACAAGATTTCAGTAGCCAGGCTAGGCAATGATTTAATCCACAGTCTTTTCGCTAAATAGCTAAAACTGCATTTGTGATATTTTCATATCTGAATTATCTAAAGTCAGCCCAGAAAAATAAATGGGTCATCAATGGTGAGACCTCTAAAGGCATAATGGGCACATTAAAGGAGAAAGATCATCTGACTGGGAACCCCTTATCAGCAAAGAACTGTAGAAGATCCTTAAATTTAGCAAAAGTTAATGTTGTTCTAAGTCATTTAACTTGTAGAGATCATGCATGATTCAAGAGATAGGTAATTCGATGTGGTTGACCTCTCACTGGACAAGAGTATTGCATTCTTACATGAGTTCACAGACTGGAACAAAGCTTAACACTCATCCATTGTGGGCTCATTCTGAATCAATCAGTCTATAACCCAAGAAATCTAATGTCTCTTCTAACCAGTGGAGTATAAAGAGCCCTTCACCACTCAATCACCCTTTTGTTATACCAGGCTTACAATGCAGACATTCTGGTTTGATAGGGTCATGGACCCTTGCAAATGCCATATTGCATATATCCAAAGAAGCTTGGAATCATCAGTGTTATTCTCATCAATGAACTGATCTGGTACAGTCAGCAAAATGTCCTCAATAATGTTAAAAAAAATCTTTATACCAGGCCAGATCAGAACTAGGAACAGAAATAGGAGGAAGTTCCAGAGAGAACTATCCTCTACAATTTGCAGACCTTGGGAATGGTTCCACCACCAATCCTGTTGTGACCACCCTCAGATAGAATGACAAATTCAATGACTGTTGATGACAATGTGGCACAGATGAATAAATCTGAGCACAGAAAAAAATGTCTATAAGCCGGAGAATTTTCACAGCAAATTACAGTGAAAAGCAAGGTATAAGCCCAAAAAAGTTTAATAAAACTGTCAGTAGCACAAATAACAGCACCCTAGCACCTTGGCTTTTACAAAAGCCTTCAAGGAGTACCATTAAAAAGAAACACAGATCTTATATATCCACAGTTGCCCTAAAAAATCATCAATTATACAATCAACACCTTACGCATTCATTCATTAAAAATTGTCTCTTAAAGAGAAACATTACATTTCATCAAATAATACATTTCCAACAGCAGTCTGAATTCAGACCCTGTGGACTTAAAGTGCCATATTTTAAAATAAACAAAGTTTCCTTGTACAACAACTTATTTCTAACTAATTCATTGTTATTATTATTATTATTATTATTATTATTAACTAGTATTTTTCCAGAATAGTAGCTTTTAGTTGCATAGCACACTCATATGGCTTATCATTGATCTAGACATTGAACTCATTCAAATAATCCATCATAGGAGTACAACAATTCCATCAATAAGAATTCCAACATAGCTGCACACTAATCAACAGCTTAATTTCAGCTCTCCCAGTGTGAAAAATAAACAAAGAAATAAGAGCTAGTAATTCGTTCAGCTTCAGTAAAATTCAGTTACTAGCTAGTAAATGCACTGCCTGGATGCCAGAAAAATAGAAATTTAGAGAACCTAAAAAAATCAACTAGAAATGATGAAAAGAAAACACTGAATGGGAAGAATCATGTAACTGTTCAACAAAAAAACAGCTCAGGCTTCAGCTTTGGTACAAAAGAGGCTGCCAGTAATTTAGAGGAAAAATAAATCAAATGTACTCAGAGGTGATTAAATAAATTAAACATTTATTGATCATATCAACTCAAATAACAAAAGGCTGGAAAATAGAAGAAGCTTTAACTTGGTATTCAGATGAACTAATAAAACTGCAAAAATCAGAAGATGAAATGAACAAAATGCTGGCTGAGTATGGAACTTCTCAAGAAGAGCTGTTTCAAAAATAACAACAATGGTGGAATTAGAAAACAGAGCTACAGGGAAAACCTGAGATTTTCTGCTGTGCCAGAGAAACTAGAAGGAACAGACTGTATTAATTCAATGAAAGCACAAATAAGCAACTTTATTCCACACCAGGATTTGTTAACTGAAAGGGCACATTGAGTCTATGCTCCAAACCTGGCCATAAGAAATCATCCAAGACCTGTATTAGCAAACAGGCAATCATACCAGCTGAAAGAGTTGATCCTGACAAAACTGTGGCAGAATAGTATTAAACAAAGAGAAACAAAATGCCAAGGGCACCAAAAAGTACTTGAAATAGTCCAAGGCACCCAGAAAATGAACTCAGCCACTGATATAAGGATAATTCCAACTTTATTCAGCCAAAAAATAAATAAATAAATAAATGCTGCCTTTATACAGTATGTTTTCATTAAAACCTTCATCAGATGTGGACTGCATGTAACCAAAATTCTTTTATACCACTAGTGCCCATCATTTTAATTAACTAAGACACAAAGTTTAAAGGTACAGTAAAAATTGAATATTCAAGCCTACTTATCTATTTAGAATAGTATTAAAACTGGAGACATCAGAGTGTTTGTGGAAAATGATTATGCACAGTACACCAGGGTGAGGAGAAAAAAAATTATCCCAGAAATCTAGGAATGTTAAGAAGCAGGTGTGAGAGTCAAGCTGCTATGTCCAGCTGTCTTCAGAATATTTTCTTCCTGGAGGATCAAAGACATTTTTGATGCAGAACATGCTAAGGAGGAAATAAAAATGTCAAGCTGACAAAAAGTGAGCAATCAAACAGAAAGTGACTCTGCTTCTCATTCTTCTAACAATAAAGCTCATATAGAAACTTTGCCAGTGAAACCCTTTCTAAGGTTCCAAAGAAAAATACCTAAGAGACAGAAAAAAACACAATAGTTGACTAGAGGAATCAAGAGTACCCTGGGTTTAACCAAAGTCTGGTGTTGGGAGATGGGGATAAACAAGAAGAAGACCAGGTACACTAAAACCAGTGAATAAATCTGAAATTATAAAGCACCAATCACATTTGTAAAGTATGGCTTTGCAAGAAAAGGTGTTTGAGAAAGACTGGGCTTTTCTTATCTTTGTTAAACTTCTGAGTGGACTGTAAATTATATACCCCACTTGATGTCATTAACATTTAAATGGGCACAAAAATGAAAAACAAGTAACTATATTTAAAATAATTTTTGTTCTTAATAGTGTTTGTATATATATTTACGCACGCATGTCTTTCGAACGCTACCCAACCACGGAGAGGACATGCAGACTCCACACAGAAGGCACTCCCAAGCCCAGCATCGAACAGGAGAACCTCTTGCTTCGAGGTAACAACACTACCGCTGTACCACCATGGCATTAGGTATTGGTAATGGTTCTAAAAAAGAAAACATGAAAGCTTAACACCATCATTGTGCCATTTTGATAACCTTATGTGATGTGAACACAATGATTCAGTAATGTACCATAAAACCACAGGTGATGTTGTTAACAGTGTAATGGCTGATGACCTTTCAGTAACTGTATTTTGTACAGAAGTGCCCCTGCCTTGAGCTATATGAAGTAAAAGACTGTCTTAAAACTTTCAGCATTAAAGATGAATTACACCAGAACAATGAAGTGTGTGTTAAGTAAATTTAAAACAAAGCATAGCATTCTTTTTACTGAGTATCCGCAGCTGAGGATATGCAATCTCATTTCTTTAGGTCAGTGGGACAGCTCTTTTAAAAGGAAAGGGGGTGGAGGTGGTTGTCATACAGTAGGAGATGCAGCAATCCACTTCAGATACTTTAACAATAATGAAAGTCTATGACCATGACCAGAATTAGAGCCTATCACGTCAAGTTCTAAATTCATTTCTTAGACTGGGACAGTCGGTCCCAAATGAAACTAAGTGAAAGTGCCAATACTCGGAAAAAGTTATCACATACCAGCAGACATTTTTATTAACAATACAGCTTAATAATTAATATAGGCAGCCAGCTACTTTTTCAGAGCTGAGTTTGATTCATGCTGTCTCTTTATGTACACTGTATAATGTTAATGTCCCTAACACTTTGCAAAAAAAACAAAAAAAAACAAAACATAATCAGCAATTCCAAAACTTGCTGTTCTACTTCTCAAGTATTTCTGCATCTGCACCCTGACAATCTCGGGTTACTTTTACTAATTTATTCTTGAGATCACTTTGTCTTAGACTTGGGAGAACAGAAAATATTCTGAGGTAAAGCAACATCGGACATATATGCATTCACCCCATTTGCAGCTGTGGTTGCACTGTTCTGAGGATGGCAATTACGGTTCTTTGACTTTCAACAGCCACTGCTCCAGAAATAAGGGTTCTAGTGAAAGATAAAGCCCCTGTACCTATAATTTAGATTGATGTACACCTGACCAAGGTCACTGTACCTTATTTCCATTGTATTTAATTAACCAGGTAATGCCAGTAAGCTGATCTGTATTTTTTAGGTGTAAACTTGAAGCAATATCTGGTTAAGTGACTTGCTCAGAGTCACAAAGCAGGCAAAGGGAAGTGGGAGAACTCAAACCCAGGTCTAAAGGATGAAGACTGTTGACATCTCACACTTTTAGTCACCTGCCACTTACTTCAAATGCAAAGTTTTAGAGTAGGTATGTTTCATGTTAAGAAATCTGAAGACGTAGCCCCATCCTATCACATAGGTAGTGCAGATCCCTAAATCCCTTTGTCGGTGGGCTGGGTTAATAAATCACGATTTTCATCTAAAAGAAATCCAAAGTCTGGAAAATCCCATTTATCAAATAGCAAAGAAAACTGATATTCAGTAGACTGCCTTAAACCACTGGATTTTTTCACAGTGCTTTTGGGTGTTGTTTTAAGAATCAGGAACTGTAAAATATTTATATGTGGTGAAAAAATAATGCAAGAACAATACCTTTTAAGGACTTTATGAAAAAAAATCAGTGTTTGAGAACTTTATGAAAACCTATAATCTGTGTTGATATCTGCAGTACAAACAGATCATATTACAGTCTGAGTCTATTTTTCAGCTTTGAATGAATTCACCTGAAAAGAAAAGAAATGTCTGCTGTTTCTAAAGATATTAGTGAATCATTTTATCACTCAGTAGTGCTGTCATAGTACGGGTAATGGCTTATCGGGTGTCATTCTTGTCTTTGATGCCAGGAAGATCAGGAGGCTGTAGACTATATTCCTAAACACCAGGTGCTTAGAATCGTGGTTGAATACGTGACACATTAGTGCAGCAGGTGCTGGCTACTGCACACCTGAGATGTTTATATTTACATGATACATTAATCCAAGGTCCAGGGTGGCACAGTGGCACAGCAGATAGCATCGTCACCTCACAGCAAGAGGTTCCCTTGTTCAGGTCTCAGCTGGGGTGCCTTCTGTGCAAAGTCTGCATGACCTCCCTGTGTTTGCATGGGTTTCCTCTGGGTGCTCTGGTTTCCTCCTACATCTCAAAAACATGCAGTAGGTAGATTGAACACTATAAATTGGCCATAGGTGTGAGTTTGTGGTGTGGAAGAACTACCACGGCAGGGTAGATAGCCAATTGTGCAAACCCTGGCTGCAGATGATTGCCATTGTTGAGGTGACACCCTGATCCCATGTGCAAAAAAATGGGCAAAAGGGTCATGGATGGATGGATGGATGGATGGATGGATGGATGGATGGATGGATGGGTGGATAGATTAATACAGTTGGTGGTAGCTCAGGTGCATGGTAGAGATTCCATGACAGTTATCAAGAAGGAGAAAGGGAGGACCAGCAGTCCCGACTATGACTCAGATGACACTGGGGGGATGGGAATAAGTGACTTATTTCAGCTCTGCTATACTGGGAGGAAAGAGGGAGACTCTTAAAACTACAGTCACCAGAACCCTTTGAGTGTAGGAGAACAATGTGCAACATATAGACTGGTGACACACATGCTTGGTTTCTGCCAGGCTGTTCAAGCAGTAGTATCCCCCACCCCCACCCTGAGTAGGTATGGCTCTTCAGAAAGACATGTACAGAAGCAGGCAGTAATGGAGAACACTGGACTGAAATAGTGTCTTTATGTGATAGTTGAAGTGTTATGGCAGAAGTATAATTGCACACGTGCACAGCGGTACACACATTGTAAATCATGACCTCAAATACATTATTTTTCAGTCCATTATTTAACTTCAGAAAATGTATCAGCCTTAATAGTAATATTTTAAAAGTGTCTCTGATCATTTCTGGATTTGTGTCTGATTTTTTCAGAGTTATGCCTATGGCAAATTTATTATGACTGTATGACTGTACTTCACTGACAGGGAGTAGTAACATTGACAAATATATTCTTTCAGCTCAGTTTAGACAGTCATAATAATATGCCTGTAGATGTGTTTAAGCATGAGTGAGTTCTGAATAAAATTTATGTTGAGCTGCGCTGTATATTCCACATTGGGAATAGAGCTTTAATACCTGCTTCAATACCTGCTGAGTCATGGACTATGGAGGAAGAATTGTTTCTAACACAGAAAAAATGAATCTTTAAGATTTCACACTTTCCCATTTAACAAGAATCAGTAACACCCAGCGCAGTATCTCATGCATGTCAGGCGAGCAGTGGTCAATTCTCACATGGATGCAGTATCTACATTTATCCCAAAATGCTAGTCTCAGATTATTATTATTCTAACAATTGCAATAATTGAGAACACTGGATTGAGCATAACTCACATTCTTATTCATAGACACAGGTTACGCTCAGTCCAGTTTTCTCCATTTTCACCTAGAAGCATGAGTGTCCTCCCAAAGAAGGACATTACATGGTCTTTGTATCAGTGAGTGCATACGTCATCCACAAGGGGCAGGGAATTAGGCCAGCCAGAAAACTGCTCATGGGTGTCTGGACAATGGTTTCCCCACATTCAGGACTTGCTGCCAATGAAGGGGAAACTTATAGGCCTAACAGGCTGCAAGACAGCAGATGGTTGGCAGGCAGCACAGAATAAAAATAAAGCTTTAAAAAAGTAGGGAAACTTCTCCATCATCCTAGCCAAATTACACTTATCAGTTGGAACTTCCATGACAATAACCTAGTGAGATTAAGCCAGCCAGCATAAAACAAACAAACATATAAATTCCGGAACTGTAATGCAAACATTTCAAATTGTCCTTTAAATGAGATATTAAACCAAGGTCCTAACTACTTGAGTTATTGGTAGCATAGGTGTATATAAAATATCCCCTGGCATCTATCAAAAATAGTATGAAAATTTTTCAATGTCTTGGTCAAATTTCCCCAAATAGGAGAAATACAACTTTGGGTCTCCCCTTAAAAAAGGCCAATAGCCTAGTGAGAGTAACCCAGTCAAGAAAGGATAAATACAAAAATAAAAATAAAAAATAAAAAAGTCACCTAATTCTCTAGGAAATTCCCTAGTTTCTAGCTTCTGTTTCATTTGTTGCAATTTATTAAGATTTCCATGGTCATTATATCGAGTCTATGTTAAATCATCAAATGCATAAAAAAGGGAACAATGATTTATCGAACCCATGTAAGTGAAAGCTTACAATCTTGAACGCTTAGAACAGCGATTTTTTTTCCAAGGGAATAAAATCGCTGTTCCACAAAACAAAAACAAAAAATTTAAACATTACATAAAGTGTGGGGCTGTGCCCCCCACACCCCCCTAATTAAATATACCAATAGTCACAAAAACGGCAAAGTAACAGAAGTGGCCAAGTGATTTCTTTCCCAGGAAAAGAATTTGCTTATATGCCATTTCGCTATTTTGCCTTTTCGGGCTTTCAAGTTTGATCAAGACGCATTCGAAAGAGTGCATCTCTGATCATTTAATAGGAACCCATTATATCTAGCAGTGCTTTTGGACTTAGAACACATATCAAAATGCCAAAACATCCTTAAAAGAAGAGAACATTTTAAACTGTTTTAATGTAGTTATACTTAGTCTTTTATTGTTTAATTGGTTGCTATAATTGTACTAAATTTGTCTTCAATGGTCTTGTTGAGGTTTATGATAAAAGATGCTAAGATGTTTAAGCATTTAAATATTTTTAATAAATAAATAAAATACATAAATAAAACACTAACTCTGCACTAAATGATTGTTTTATGTTGTATATGGAGGTGAAGTAGCCATGCTGACCCCAATAATACCCCTCAAAGGCAAAACAGAATACTGCATGTTTGCCTCTCCCAGCATTCCTTTCCATTATTCCTTGACTTCCAAGAGCAGTGCATGCATGGAATCTAATGGTTCCCTGACTTCCAAGAGCCGTGTATGCATGGAATCTAATGGTTCCTTGACTTCCAAGAGCTGCACATGCATGGAATTTAATGGTCCCCTGATTTCCAAGAGCCATGCATGCATGGAATCTAATGGCAGGTTAGACTAAACCCAAACCACATACAACTAGCCCACTAGGAGAACCAGTACAAACCCTAACCACCACAGAATTTAATGGGAAGAACTAAAGATTAGCTTAAGCTGGCTTTATTAAAGTCCTGTTTACAAGACAGTGGCCACTTATTACAACTGTTAAGAGACTTTTGGTGGTGGCAGGATGACTTATTTTTAACAACAGGCATGAAGAGTCTTTATATGGCCATACACCATTGTCATGGTCTATGTGCACCCTCAAACTTGTTTGTGATCATGACACTGCTTTTTTGTTAGGGAACTTGTGGAATTCTGGTTAACCAATACTTTCTATTTCAAATGTGACTTTTTTTTTCTTTTACAAAAAAGAGAAATGGCTATTAGAAAAAAACTCTCCCAGTTAAGTGAAAATGTTTTGGGTTCGTAGCAGGAAGAACATATTAACAATGATTCATTTTCAGTAGAATATTTTATGGAAAATGTATAATGATTTACTTTTTCAGCTGAAAGTGCAACATAAGTTTCAGTTGTTTTTGCCATTTCAAGCATGAATGATTATGGTTCATAGGTTCATAGGTGTTTGCTAGGCTAATGACCACAAGGGCCTTTTTTAAGCCTAGCCATGCATCCCAAATGTCTGACAAGTTCTGGTACCCTTGATAAGTGTAAGCAGGGGCTTGGGAGATAAAACATTTACAAGTTGCCTGTGTCCATTAGAGACATAGGTGCCAATCCCGGGATGAATTTCCTGTTCCCCATCCAATTGTCCAAGTTACACTTTTTAAGTACTGAAGATGGTGTGTTCTACAGATGTACTTATATAAGAGATAGATTGAGTGAAAGGAGCTTTTCATAACAGACCTTAAAATGAGTCTCTTTCTCAAGCTGTGACGTGCACATTATACATTAAATGGAAGCTCCTGTAAGACCTTTTTGAATATGATGCTGACATAAATAATATGCATCTTGTACCTGCTACCCTCCTTTTGTTGACAGCTTCTTTAGAATTATTAAGAAATATTTTTTTTTTTATTCAGAGATGATATCCTAAATACAATCCTAGGTAAGATTCCTACAATCTTCTATAGGAACCCTGCAAGCTATATGGACCATCTGGTGAATTCTGGCATGTCTCCAGTCCAAGGAATTAACATTTGCAACCAGCCTTTGTAAAAAAAGATGTTTAGTTTGCCCTTATAGGGATATGGAAGTCACATATAATATGAATGGAGAGAAAGAACTTTGTTGCAAGTAAACATCAAGGTTGCTAGAACTTTGGAGTGGTCTGTGCTCTCGTATGCCCCAGTACCATGTATTATATTGTTCATATTAGTAAAAGGGTAAGAGTCTATATTTTGAAGCCACACATTTTAAACAGGTACAAAATGGGAATAAGCATTTATTAGAAATCGTTATTATGTATAAGTGCCTTGTTTCACAATGGGATTTAAATATTTTCATGAGATACAAAAGAAAGAGTTGTGGTGTATTTTTACAAATGTTCTCCTTATCCTAATAGAATGAAGAATTGATTGAAAATGAAATATTTGGATGAAATACTTATTTCATTGTTTTAGTTTTATTACAGTTGTTTAGGAATGTATAATAAAATATTTACAAGTATTATTTATCATTGTTGTTTATTTAACAGTTCAACGGCCATTTTAAGATCTGGTACTTTCTATGTGATTCCTGTTCTTCCTCCATGGCCATTCATACTGATTGAACAATTAGAGACATGATAATTAATGTTCTTGTTTGCAGTTAATGATGTTTTAACCAAGAAGACATCTGCCAGTATGCCAGTTATTTTTAATTATGTACTAATACTTTTGTTTTAATGTCTACAGGTATCTTTGGTTCCAAAAAGAGTTTGTCTATTAAGTGTGCCAATACTGGAACTATTAATAAAACTGTGAAAAGAAAGCAATTTCCATTTACCTTATCATGGTCTCCAAGTGTGTCATCTTGCATTTTCTCTTTACAGAAAAGTCATATTCCAGTTTAATAGAACTTACAGTTACACAGTCTTTATAAACAGTATGGTGTTAGTACTGATAAAACATAGACATCTTACTTGACTAACAGAGTCACATTTATGCTTAGATTATAGTAATAAATCGGTCCAATGCCAATAAGACAGGTATGACTCACATACACAAAATATACTTCTGAGGGTATTCAGTACTTACTGTGTCCTAGGTAATGATTCCTTTCTTCCAAGTTACCTGCCTTGCCTCAATCCAATGCATACACACACAAACACTTTTTTTTTTTACTCAGATCCCAAGGACTTGATGTTTCAGTGGATGCTCTTGCAGTTTTGTTAGCCAAGTGAGTTTTCTCTCATTCCCCAGGAAAGCTGTCAATGGGTCTTAATTGTGCCCCAAGGTACTTTGAAGCTCCTGCAAACTGACTGCAGTTTTCTTAACACCCAGTGTTTGTAAGTCGTAATCACATTACAGTGATTTTTGAAGGAACACAACAATATAAATTCTTGTCAAGTGAGTAGATAAGATGCACCTTGTGGGGTCATTAGGTACAGTGGTTTTATTCTGAAAATATCACCACTGACCTGGATTAAGTAACAAACCAGGGCACTGGTTAAGCAGGCCATGGACATGGGCTCAAGCAGTTGATGGCCTGCTTCCAGTCATAGGAGTGGGAGGTTTTTACTTTTCTGATTGGATCCACCAAGAGAGACTGTTGGGCTGTAAACAGCTGTGTATTGAGACAAACGTTGGAAAGGCAATGTACTGTAGTGTACATCAGTATGTCACCTAGCACTGCTATATGCTCCTTGGTTTAGGTGAAAATAATTAGGCTGTCCATCTCCCATTGATGGCCCCTGTGATGACCCCTCTCTGGGCCAATGATCAAGGAGCCTGAATCCTCATCACTTACACTAGATAGGGACGTGCACTTGGAATACAAATAGATACACTCAGTATTTCCAGATGTAGACATCTGTGCATCAAGCACAATTTCCCTTAAAAGCACACAGAGAACACACTCATTCCGGTGTCTGGATCTGTCTACTTGTCTCCTTTCAGGTCCCCAGTAAATCTCCCCACTGGTACGGCTGTAGGGTTAGGTCCTTGGCCGGAGTGACCAAGCCAAGTCCTTCAGCACCCTCTCTATGAATCCAGTGCTTCATGTCCCTGCTCCATGTAGCTGACACACACACACACACACACACACACACACACACACACACACACATACACGCACACACACACACACACACACACACACACACACACACACACACACACACACACACACACACACACACACACACACATATACACACACACACACACACACACACACACACACACACACACACACACACACACACACACACACACACACACACATCTGGGAAAGGCTGGCCCAGATTTACCTGCTGTGCCCTCTTCTGCCCAGAGTACAAGGTAGTTATCACTGCAAGCATACACTCCACAATCAGCTACTCTAAGGCCCTTAACAAAGGGTTTCCAATTATACTGTGTAATATTAAGACTAATACAAATGGTACGAGTTCATCCAGATAGTTAGGCCTTATGGCATGGCCCACACAGTGTCAACAAATAAATATAAGCACTCTCGAAGGTTAAATACTTTCTACAAGGACCAGCCACAATAAATGTTTTAAATATATTTAGTAATAAATAACGAAAAGAGTATGAAAATACTGAATATATATTTACAGTAAAGCACAGAGTTCAGATCACAGGAAATATTGAAAAGATCATTGAGGGACAGACTCAGACAAATAAAGAAAAACAATGTCTAAACTAAGCTTCACTGTATTTTCCTGACTAAATCTAAAGAAATGACTGTTCCCTAATAACTTACTTGGACAAGGCAAGATGAAATATGTGAGCATTTTTTTCTAGTCAGGCCCCCAAACAGAATACTCTCTACTCAGATAGTACTCCCTGTAAAATATAATATCTAAGATGGCTTGCAGAATGACATCATCTGGTCACCTGACTCTAGGTTCTCACACTATTGCCCTCTGAAGCTGAGACAGGAATTTAGCATAGACAGCTACAATACACATCTAAATGTTTATGGCACTGGGGTCTATATTAGGTTGCCAAAATGGTATTCTGGCAAACACCTATTCATTGACCCGTAATTAGTGAAAATCACTTCAACGATTCACTGAATTCATTAAAGGCAACAAAATAGCTGCCCGAAGCACACTGGACAACTACAGACCTTTGCCTTTTTCTCCACTGTAGTGCGATCTCGGAGTTAGTATATATAGTTAGGGGGTGTGGGGGCAAAGCCAACCACATCAGGGAGTGTGGGGGACAAAGCCCCCCACTTGGGTGGGTTTGAGTCAACTACAAGTTGGTCCATTGTGCAACTATTTTGTTGCCTGCAGTAAATTCAGCAAATTTAGATAGATAAATCCTGGCAGTGCCCTGGAACTTCCCATCTTTTACTAAGCTAACGACAAGGGCCTCCCTGTCATGGTAAGGTTTCATCATGTTAACATAGTACGGCCTGTGCTTCCACCTCCTGCCTAGCAGTTCTACCATGTAGTTAACATACTGACCTTCCTTAACACCTTGAAGGGTCCCTCCCAAGCTGCCTGCAGCTCATGGTGTCTAACAGGAAGCCTGAAGCTTACAAAAAAAAGTTTTGTGAGCATATACGCAAAGCAGGTGAAAGTGTGTGTGTGATTATTTTCATAGGTGGGTGAGTGGGTGTTAGGTCAACACTTTTGAAAGGCTGGCAGACCTTTTGGTGAGGGAACAAGCCCTTAGCACTTTGACTGAGGACATGAGAATCTGGTTGGCAGACTGAGGATGCAACTCAGCAGATGAGCTGGGGAGGAAAGAGGATCTCTGCTTAGCAAACAGGGCATCACTACACAAGGAAGGGATACCCAGTGCTTCACATGGATATAAGGGAACTCATGCTGGGCAGCACAAATCACCCCAACAGAGTCTACCAGTAACAGGGAAAGCCACTAGTTCAGCTACATGGCCACGATTAGGGATTAGATGTTTTAAATTTAACCAGAGGAGCCATGTAGCATATAAATGTCCACTGAAGCAAGGTGGGAAACAAAAGGTGAGGGAGCCAGCAAGTGGGGATAACAAGGTGCCAGTAGTAAGTTGTCTGGATACAAAAGAGGTACCAAACTATCACCAGAGTTTGTATCCTATCGTAGTGGATGGAGGACAGACCATTGCTAAGAGAGAGACACAGCCTCTGACATAATCACTGTGAAGCTAGCAGTGGCTAAAGAAAAGCAGTACTTGCTTGGGCAGTCCATACCAGTTAGAGCTTTAGGAGGGAACCCATTCCAAATACATTTGGCTAGAGTTCACCTTGATTGGGAGGGTGGAAAAGGGAACAAGCAGGTAGGTGTGTTTGAGGATATCTCTGCAGATGTCTTAATAGGGAAAGATTTTGACAATGTAGTACCATGCGTGCATGAGTTACATGCAGTCAGGCTTGGAGACAGGCAGGTAGGTCTGGTAGCCTGGGGGGACCCAGACAGACCCCATACCTGAAGCTGGGGCCGGTGATGTTATTTCAGGGATGGAGCTACCTTGTAGCAGTGAGTCTGAAAATGAACCACATCTGCTGGTAGGTGCTGATGTTCTTGTGGACAGGGTGACTGCAAGGACAGAGGTGAGTGGTAGTACCCAGGCTGACAACGAGGCACCATTGTCAAAAGATACTAGACTTCCTGTAAAAGGGGAAATGGGAAGGGTCACACAAGTAGGATTGAGACAGGCACAGCTTTTGGACCATACAGTACAAGGCTTGATGGGGTTAGCTAAAGAGGCACATGATGCTCAATAAAAATAGGAGACTGTATACTGGAACAAAGGGCTACTATATAGAAAGTGGACCTCAGAGGGAGAGCTAGAGGGTGAGGTAGTATGCCAGTTGGTAGTGCCCAGAGCCTACCATCTGGCACTTCTAGCCATGGCCAGTGACATTCCTTTTGCAGGTCATATGGGCATAAAGTGTACCAAAAGGCATATTATGCAGAACTTCTATTGGTCTGGGATTGCAAGGAATGTAACAAGGTACTGCAAGACCTGTGAGCATTGCAAAAATGTAGGCAAGGCAGGGGACAAGGTCAAAGCTCCATTGATGCCTCTACCTATGATTGAAGAGCAATTTCAGAGGGTAGCTATGGATATTGTGGGGCCTTTGAGTACCCCAAGTTCCACAGAGAAGAAGTATAACCTGGCAGTAGTAGATTATGCTACCAAATACCCTAAGGCAGAGTCTCTGTCCTCTATCGAGGCAGAGAAGGTGGCAAATGCTTTGTTAGAGATTTTCAGCAGGGTAGGTTTCCCAAGAGAAATACTGACTGGTAGAGGTGCCAATTTTTTGTCAGACCTGCTGGCTTGTCTGTGGAAGCATTGTGGGGTGAAGCACCTAAAAATCACCCCTACCATCCCCAAACTAATGTTCTTGTGGAGAGGTTAAACTGTACAATATGGACCATGCTACGGACATTAGCAGACCAGTTTTAGGAGAGAGAGAGGGGGACAAATACTTGCTTCATCTATTGTTTGCATACAGAGAGATACCCCAGGAATCCCCAGGTATTTCACCCTTTGAGTTACTGTATGGGCATAGAGTGAGGGGGCCTTTAGATTTGATTCATGATGAGTGGCAGCATGAGTGTGAATCCCACAAGGAATCTGTTGTGGCATATGTCCTAAACCTCAGGACAAGGCCTAGGGAGCTCATGGACTTGATGCAGGAGAACTTGGCAGGAGCCCAACAGCAGAAAAACGTCTAGTGTGGCAGGAATGCTTGAGCCCAAGAGTATGTTGTGGAACAGCAAGTTATGGCGCATATTCCTGTCAGACAGAATAAGCTGCAAGCAGCTTGGGATGGACCCTTCAAAGTGGTAAGGAAAGTCAGTATTGTTAATTAGATGGTAAACCCGCTAGGCAGGAGACAGGGACACAAATTGTACTTTATTAATGTAATGAAGACTCAGCAGGTCGGGGATGTCCTGGGAAGACTGCAAAAGACAGGGTTGACCATTAAGCCCAGTAAGTGTCAGGTGGGTATGACAGAGGTCTCTTGCCGGGAACATAGAATGGGGAGTGGTAAGATCAGGCCAGAATCTGCCAAAGTGGATGCTATTCAGGCATGGCCTGCCCCTGTTACCAAAAAGCAAGTGAGGGCATTCTTGGGGGACAGCTGGGTACTACAGAAAGTTTGTTCCCAGTTATAGTACAATACCTGCTCCCCTCAAAGACCTGATGAGGAGAAACAGGCCAGATAAGATAGTGTGGACTCCAGCCTGCTAGCAGGCATTCCAAAATCTTAAAGGAGCTTTGGGAGGACCCCTGTTTTAACTAGCCCAGATTACAGCAATGCCAATGTAGATTGATTATCAAGACAGAGTGTAGGTTAATGTGTTCCCAGACAGGCCTCTTTCTCTCAAGCAACATTTTTCCAGGGTCACTTGAAAAAGTAGCTTGAGTCTTCAAAGAGGGGTGAGAGATGTGACATTGTGAGGTATTGCCAGCTGTATCAGGAGAAGTGAGGCAGTGCATGTGTGGCATATGCCAGCATGGCTGGCCAGACATTTTGTAAATAATCTTATGTCATTTATTTGACTGTCACATTTATTTGTAAAGATGCTTGTATTAAAAGTTGCTTATGTTAAAAATGCTGCAACATAATCTTAACAGTTCTGAATGTGAACTGTGCCGAAGTAAGGTGACTAGATGTGATGTAATTCCATAACTAGTTGAAGGACAAAACACTAGCAGAAGCAGTTTGTTTATTTTTGTTTTTATTTTTCTTTGGAATCTGATATAGAAGAGCTATGACAGTTATTAAAGCTCAGTTGTTCAGTAGTTAGTTGTACAGTTCAGTATTGTGGAGTATCTCATCTTGCCTTGTGGAAGTAAACATCTCAGCCATACATTTTCCCTAGTGATATTAAGTGAATTAACTAGGGATGGTTTCTCTTTAAATTAGTTAGGAAAAGTACCGTAAGAGTAGTTTAGTATTATTTCTTTTTCTGTATGTGACATTCTATCCAACTGAGTTATTGTATATTTCTCGTGACTGAAAACTCTGATGTTTATTGTAACTAAATATTAAGTATCTTCCTGTTTTCTATTTGTATAATTCATTATTGAATATTCTTATACATTTTCATTGTGGCTGGTCTTTTAGTGAATACTTTTAATATCTTAAGAGTACCCATGCTTATTTCAGTGTCACTGTGACCACTCCAAAAATACTTACTGCTTCGGTCGCACTCTGCTATTCATATCAGTAATAATTTAACACAGTGTAGTTGGTTACCCCTTGTAAGAGCCTTAGAGTAGTTGTCTGGTGGCAGCTATCCTTTAATCTGGAGAGAGGGGACACAGCTGGTGAATCTGTGTCAACCTTTTCACGGTGTGTATGTGTGTGTATATGTGTGAAAAATCAGATATTCATGTGTGTGTGTGTGCCAGATACTTGGAACTGTGACACAGTGCTCCAAGGTGGATCTCGTTTGGGATCTGGAGAAACAGAGAGTCCAGTCCCAGTGGAATGTGTTCCCTGTGTGTTCTTGGGGGAAACTGTGTTGGATGCAGAGATCTGCATTTGAAATACTGTGTAAATCCATTCCTGTTTTTAGTGACCGCCTCTCACTGGTATCAGTAGTGAGGATTGAGGCTCCTTGATTACTGACCTGGGGTAAAGAGGGGCCTTCACACCACATAAAAGGATTTCCTCACCACTGTAGACACATGGTGGTCAAAGTTCCCACTACTATCTATCTCTGTACCTATATCTCTCACCTCTGAGTGTATTCTAATGGATGTGCTATTGATGTTGCAATTTGCAGGTATATTTGACTTCACAAAGGGTATGATAATGCACTTTTTTACATTTATTTTTAGGCCATGGTTCTGCCACCAATCATTTGTCTGCTCTAGACCCTCCTGAAGGATATGTACATCATTGGGGGATTCAATGATTGCCCCCAACTTGCAGTTATCAGCAAACTTTGTCATCCAGAGGCCTTCCATAGTTGCCTTGACTTCAGAAAAGTATATTCTGAACAGGAGTGGTCCCAGTACCGAGCCCTGTGACACAACTGGCCTCTTGCTGGATCTGCATTCACCCACTTTAACCACATATGTCCTGTCCATGACCCAATTGGCTACCCATCTGGTGACGTAGGGATTTATGTCCAGTTTTGTGAGTTTATTTATAATACCTGTGTGGGGAATTGTATCAATCCCTTGGCCAGGTCGAGGTAGGCCGTTTGTACTGTTTTACTCTCATCTATGACCTTAGTGACATTCTCAAAGATATCACCCAGATTCAGTAGGCATGACCCACCCTTGACAAAGCTAAATTGGGTGGGGCCCAGTGTTTGAAGGTCTCATATGTCATTATTTATCAATTCCATGATTATTCTTTCCATGGCGTTATATATAAGACTAGTCAAACTTATGAGCCTGTAATTTCCCGTATCAGTAGATGGCCCTCCTTTATGCAGAGGAACGACTGTTGCTGTCATCCACTCTATCAGGACAAAGCCATTTCAGAGACTGTGGTCAAATGAGATGCTGATAGGCCTGATAAGTCCCGATTTAAGCTGTTTAAGAGGGAACCTGGTATATTGTCAGGCCTCACTGAAGATGTGTTTTTAGTTTTAGAGAGTACAGTGGCAACTTGTTCTTTGGTGATACTTGGCGATGGAGTGATGGAAAGTATTACTTGAAGGATAACTGGGGGTGATAGGAGGTGAAATCTGAGCTAAATTTGTCAGCCAGAAAATTTTCTATGTCTTCTGGCTGAGTATAGATGATGCCCTCTTCAACTAATTCTACACATTGTTGGGTGTTGTCCTTAAGACTGCGGACATAACTGAAAAATGCTGTATGGTTATCATTAGCTTTGGAGGCTATTTTTACATTAATGTCTGCTTTCAGAGACTTGACTAGTCCTCTGATTCACTTGTTTAGACTAATGAAAGATTTTTGCTCTGTTGTGCACATTTCCTCTTATTTCTCTACAGGATTTTCTTTCTTTTGTTGTACAACCTATTAATACTAGGGGTCCACCAGGGTTGCTTGGTTTTGTGGATTGACCTGAGTTCATTTTGACCTGGTACTGCCATTTCTATGCAGCCATTTATATGGTTATACAGGGCTTTTGTTGTTTGCCTCTGCATAGGTTTCTGTATTTTCTGGACTTGGGGAGACTGGAAACTAGCTATGCTGTCTCTTAATAGGAGGCAATTTACCTTAGACAAGTTTTTAAAGTTTTGGGGGTTAGGTGAGGGGATTTGTTTTACCCTTATTTCAAGGGAGCCTGCTTTGTGATCTGATCTTACCAGTAAGGACATAACACGGGGGGGGGGGGGGAGGTGCAGCACTGTCCCATATTTGTGAGTACCAAATCTAGGATATTTGTTCTCCTAATGGAAGTGCAGACTATCTTCTCCAGGGCATTGGAATTTACAAAGTCAAGAAATCTTTGGGCCTGCATGTTAGTGGTCACACATGACTCTGAGTTAATGGAGGAGTAGTCAAAATCACCCATGAGTATGGTATTGGGCTGGATGGTGACTGATTCTAGTAACTTCAAGTGTTCAAGTTTAGCTTGTGTTAATGTTTTGAATTCTGTGTAAATTTGTGGAGCTTTTCTCCCCTGCTCTCCCCTGAAAAAGGGCCATCAGCTCAGATGGACTAACCTGGTCAACAAATGTAAACTAAATCATCATCCTCTTTCGGCTTTTCCTGTTAGAGGTCGCCACAGCGGATCATCTCTTTCCATTTCTTCCTATCCTCTGCATCTTGCTCTGTCACACCAACCGCCTGCATGTCCTCTCTCACCACATCCATAAACCTTATCTTAGGCCTTCCTCTTTTCCTCTTACCTGGCAGCTCCATCCTTAGCATCTTTTTCCCAATATACCCATCATCCCTCCTCAGCACATGTCCAAACCAACTCAATCTCGTCTCTCTTGCTTTGCCTCTAAACTGTCCAACATGAGCTGACCCTCTAATATACTGATTCCTAATCCTATCCATCCTAGTCACACCGAGTGCAAATCTTAACATCTTTAACTCTGCCACATCCAGCTCTGACTCCTGCCTTTTTGTCAATGCCACTGTCTCCAACCCATATAACATAGCTGGTCTCACTACCCTCTTGTAGACCTTCCCTTTCACTCTTACTGGTACCCGTTTGTCACAAATCACTCCTGACACTCTTCTCCACCCATTCCACCCTGCCTGTACTCTCTTCTTCACCTCTCTTCCACATTCACCATTACTCTGAACTGTTGATCCCAAGTACTTAAACTCGTCCACCTTTACCAACTCTACTCCCTGCATCCTCACCATTCCTCTACCCTCCCTCTCATTTACACACATATATTCTGTCTTAGCCCTGCTGACCTTCATTCCTCTGCTCTCTAGAGCATATCTCCACCTCTCCAGAGTCTCCTCAATCTGATTCCTACTCTCACTACAGATCACAATGTCATCTGCAAACATCATAGTCCACGGGGCCTCCTGTGTGATCTCATCTGTCAACCTGTCCATCACCACTGCAAATAAAAAAGGACTCAGAGCTGATCCTTGATGTAATCCCACCTCCACCTTAAATGGATCTGTCACTCCCACTGCAGTCCTCACCACTGTCACACTACCCTCGTACATATCCTGTACCACTCTTACATACTTCTCTGACACTCCCGACTTCCTCATACAATACCACAACTCTTCTCTAGGCACCCTGTCATATGCTTCTCTCCAAGTCTACAAAGACACAATGCAACTCCTTCTGACCTTCTCTGTATTTCTCCAATAACACTCTCAGAGCAAACATTGCATCTGTAGTGCTCTTTCCTGGCATGAAACCATACTGCTGATCACTAATCATCACCTCCCTTCTTAACCTAGCTTCTACTACTCTTTCCCATAACTTTTCCATAACAAATGCAAACTAAATAATAAATAAATAAATAACTTCAGGAATCATGTATGGATTCCATGGTCCATAGTGAGGGACCTGTATCTAGCAAGAATATGGTAATGGATTTTTCCCATGGTTATTTGGACATGGAGTAGCTCAAACATGTCATATTGTTTGGCCAGCCTTGAGGTGTGCATATCCTTTATGTAGATATATACACCTCCACCTTTTGCTCTTTCGTGTCCAGTGGGTGGTTGGAATATTTGAAAGATATTATAGCAATGCACTGCCTGAGTGCTTTTCATGACTTTGAACCATGTTTTAGCAACTACACAGATGTCAGCATGAAGTAAATATTGTCCCATTAAGGATTTTAGTTAGCCCCCAGCCTGAGTATGTATTCACATTTAGTAGAAGCCAAAAGCTGATGTATCTCTATTTTATAGTGTCCACCCTAACACTATTGTAATCATCCCACTTATGTTGGGTAGAACCCTAACACTATTGTAATCATCCCACTTATGTTGGGTAGAACCCTAATATAAGGGCCACTGTGGACTGATAACTACCTTAAGTTTATCTGATTAAATTCTTCGATCTTAAGAGGCACTGGATGGAGCATATTTCATTTAGCTGGAACTTATGTGGCAAATCCGTTTGGATGCTTGCCACTACCCAGGCCCAGGCCTAAATGAAACACTCTCCCTTATATTAGGGTTCTACCCAACACAAGTGGGACGATTACAATAGTCCTAGGGTGGACCCTATAAAATGGAGATAGGTCAGCTTTTGGCTTCTACTACGTGTGAATACATATTCAGGCCGGGGGCTAACTAAAACCGTTAATGGAACAAGATTTACTTCATCTTTTTCAAAACTTATGAAATATTTAGGAGTAGACATAAGTATATTTACTTTTAACTAATTTGTTGTACAAGGCATCAGTTTAGGAAATTAGTAGTTACTAGTTGTTGAGGAAAGTCATGCACACATAAAAACATAAAACCATGCGGGTGTGTGCGTGTATGTGTGTACATACACAATTATTTATGTATTTATGTATTTTTTATTTGTTTTACTGTCTATAGTGTTGTGTTGGTTGTGCTATTTACCTTATTTTATTACTATCATCATTTATTTTATTTTGGTATGCATTTCTGTAATGTGAAATTTGGTGGTTTGCACAATATAGTACTTCCAGGGCAAACAGAAGCTGGGTAAGAGGGCAGCATCAAGGTCATTGTTTGCATTTCAATGTACTCCACATTGGAAGGGATTGTTTATCTTTTTCAATCTCCCTCCTCGTTATCTATTAAGTAATTAAGAAAGAGGGCGGGGAGAGAGTATTTATGTAAAACTTGACCTACTCAATGTTATCTGATGAAGTCTAGTTATCAACTAGACAAAAAGTGCTTCATCGTATTGAGTTGTTCTCTACTATACTATTTTATCATTTTATTGTTTTATTAAAAGTTCTGAGTGTCCGCAGTTCCTGACTCCGTTTTATTTGTTGTGCAACAGTTGGTCGTGCCATTTTCTTTTGCTGTCTTGTGTTATATTTCCATTCTATAAATTTCAGCCTAAATAAAGATCTCATGGAGGTTATCAACGTCTATAGTGTCTCTGTTGTACATACTTTCCATCTGGTCACCATGACCATTCTTGTGAATACTATTTATGCATTCTTAACCCATTCCTCTCTCACTGGTACTACAACAGTGCACTAATGAGCAGCCATTATTATCTGTGCTTCTGTCGAGGCAGCCATTATTATCTGTGTTTCTCTCAAGGCTATCATCAGACACCACTTTTTCCAGTTATTCTTTTTTTTTCCTCTGTCCAGTGTGTCTGCTGACCATCAAGTCACTAATGATGTTACTATTACACATTCAGTCCCCTTTATGAGACAAGAGCATGGCCAGAGTATGGTCCACATTCAGGCAACCATTAGAAAGGTTTTCTTGTTTAAGACCTATAGTTTCCTGTGCATGTATGTTGTTTAGTAAGGGAACAGCTAGAAGAACCCTTTTATGGCGTGAGGGATTACTTTGCCTCCTGCAGTAAGATATGCTGCTGTTATTTGTACTATTCTGAACCCTTTATTTCATTCAAAACAGGATTCAGACAGTCTCTATTTGGTAAGACGACTATACCTGTTTAGAAAATATTAAATATATCTGCCACTTTCTGTACCTGCTACACTAATCATGCAGGGTTACTGAAACAGTTAAAAATTACTTTCATAATATAGGACATACAAAAATTACTTTCAGAAAACTTTTTGTCTGCCATTTATTTTTGTCCCACTGTTGAGTGTTTTATATTTGTCCTAGCTTTATCCAGACATCTTTTTTCTATCCTATTTTTGAATCTCATGTGCTGCGGTAGCATTCTCGCCTCACAGTAAGATGTTGTCCTGTTCAATTCTCAGCTAGAGCGTCTTCTGTGTGGAGACATGCGTGAATGGGCGTACCTTCGTTGAAGGTTGTGCATCAGGGCCGGCAACTCGGCATGTAAAAATCTGCTGCCAATCATTAGCGGACCAGAGTTCTGCTGTGGCGACCCCTAACCGGGAAAAGCCGAAAGACACAACAAAAGTTTGTTTACCAGAGTAGG